>NC_056748.1:142132325-142419825 GCF_019279795.1 Protopterus annectens | reverse complement strand
GCAGGCTCCCCTATCCATGTGAAACAGACTCCATCCCCAACACTGTTTAAGCATAACTTCACCAATGAAAGGGACATCGGAAATTCTGTCTAGGTCTGGCCCCCGTGTCTCTGATAGAAAGAGGCAGACAGTAATGCTGAAATTAACATACCCCCCAACATATCATTTAGAAACTTCCTAGCTAACCTATTCCCTCCTAATAAACAACCAGGGTACATAGAGATATAATTGGGTTGGAGATGGAATTGATTTAGATTGCATGACTAGGCTTATAAAGCTCTGTTGATTGCTAGCCTAGTATTTACCTATAAACATCACATCTGAAGGAAGGCAAACTCAGGAGTGCAATACCCCCTTACACTATACTGCAGTGTTGCTGATGAAGGAAAAGAATCCAACATATATTTTATAATGCCACACTGAAAATGTTGTTAACCAGTGAGAGATTTTGTTTCTTTAGAATTAGTTTGAACTTCTTCAGATGAGGACAACAACATGAATGTTTATGCTGCTTTGTTTGCACTTGGTTTGGCCAATGTGGTAAGCTGATACATTTTTCATTATCTCAGAAGTGCTGAGGTCATTATGGTTTGATGCGTGTTATTTGCTTTCAGTATACAGTAATTACCTTGTAACATAACTGTTCTGTAACAGAGTGTTTTTGATTTGCAAGTGTCTTGGATGTTGCTATACATTTTTTAAGAGTTCTGCTCTCTTGTTGTTTGGCAGTGAGTTGCATGTCTAGTTCATCATTTTTGTGTTCTTTATTTTGTTTTACATGGGTTACTAAAATGATTAGCAGGAGAGGTCGAGGTGGTGCAGCGGTTAGCGTTGTCACCTCACAGTAAGAGGTTCTCCGGTTTGATTCTCGCCTGGAGTACCTTCTGTGCGGAGTCTGCATGTCCTCCCCGTGGTGGAGTGAATTTAAAGACATGCAGGTAGGTGCGTGCATGTGTGAGTGTGCCTTCTTTGAAGGTTGGGTGCCAGGCTGGCAACTCGACACCATAAAAAATTCATTGCCAATCATTAGCGGACTGGAGTTTCGCTGTGGCACCCCCTAACCGGGAAAAGCCAAAAGACAGTTACTAAAATGATTAGCAGAGCTGTATTGCTGTCTTGTGAATGCTTGCCCATAGTATAATGTGAAGATTTTGAGTTCAGATGTAAGTAGGTGGCAGTGGTCCAGTTGCTGGTGTTTGTGAAATAGTGAGCAAAGCATGTGACAGAGCTTCACGCTGAGCTGGCATTCCCTGAGATGGCCAAAAGCATGGTCCCATGTACGTAACTGGCCATTCTTTAGACGTAATTGATTAGTGGGGTTGGGAGGGTGGCCTAATGGTTAAGGTGTTTGCCTTACAAACACAAGGTGCAGGGTTTGAGTCTCACAAGGGATAATTGGCTAGGCTTAAAAATGGCTTGCAAGGGCAGTTAGCTTAGTACTAACCTATGAACCTATTAATATTGACAAAGATGAAAATGCCAGAAAGGCTTCCAATGTAATATGCTTTACAGGCATAACATAAAGTAACAGAAACTAAAACTTTTAGAGTGCAATCACAAATACTTCTAGAAGGAACAGTCTTTGGAAAATGTGTTATGGTAACATAAGTGGACTCTAAAATAAATCTGCATTGTTTACACCATCCACATTTATGCATTTCCAACTGTAACCTAATATTGTAGTTTCTCTTGGTACTGTTTTCTAATAAAAACTTAAATGCTATGATTTCTGCTGTAAACATTTGGTATAGACCCCAATTTTTCACATAATTCTGAACTAAAAGTGACATTCCAATTGCTTTGTAAAACTGACCTAATGTCATGAGAATTAATTGTGTGGGGCTTAATAAATACCTCAGTGCTTTGATAGTGAATTCTCACTGTGCAAAATTGGTCTAAACCTTGAATTTCTTGCTAATTTAACTTCTGAGCTGATCACATCTAATAATTCAGAAGTATAGTCTCTATTAAAAAACATTTCCTTAAATTGGTCTGTTTCTACTTCAAATCTCTCCTGAACAAACTGCAGTCGTGCTACTATAAAATAGCCAAGTTTGTCTCCAACATGCCAACTCGCACATATCATTGCCTGGCCATTAAATCTATAAACTGGTTTGAGTTCCTTTATTACCTACATTACTCCCAACTTACTGTCACCCACAAACTGCTAAATAATCCAAACTACTGCCCATCCCTTCAAACTGTAATACAAACACACACCCCTGCTCGGCATCTTAGGTCCTCTAACAAACAACTCTTAACCATAACTTACTGTCACCCACAAACTACTAAATAATCCAAACTACTGCCCATCCCTTCAAACTGTAATACAAACACACACCCCTGCTCGGCATCTTAGGTCCTCTAACAAACAACTCTTAACCATAACTTACTGTCACCCACAAACTACTAAATAATCCAAACTACTGCCCATCCCTTCAAACTGTAATACAAACACACACCCCTGCTCGGCATCTTAGGTCCTCTAACAAACATCTCTTAACCATAACTTACTGTCACCCACAAACTACTAAATAATCCAAACTACTGCCCATCCCTTCAAACTGTAATACAAACACACACCCCTGCTCGGCATCTTAGGTCCTCTAACAAATAACTCCTAACCATAACTAAACCCAACAAAACAGCTGGACAATGTCTATTCCCATGCCATTGCCAAACTTTGGAATGCACTCCCTCTCTATTACTCAACTAGACTCTATAAAAACATTTAAATTTGCACTAAAAGAACACTATCTCAATACTCTTGTCTGTTCTTGTGGTCATATGTTTAAACCACCTTAAATGTTTTGGCCACTATACACTAGACACTACAAATACTTGTACTAACTGAATATAGTTGCAATTTATACCATCAGTCTTCGTATTCAATCTGTCTTACTTTCTTTATTTCTGTGGCTGAATAAACAGAATTGATTAAACAGTATTCCTACTTATGAGGATATACAAACAGAATTACTAAGGATTTAACACACTGGGTTTATTTTCTTGTATTGTATACATCTGTAATATGTATTTGTCTTGTATATCTACCTCAATTTGTATTATGTAAAAACTTTTTTGACTTTCAAAGCTAAGCTTATGTTATGTAAAAATTTCTGTGATTGTATGGAGCTTTTCTCCCTGGGCCTCCACTGGAAATGGGTCATTTGGGCCCAGTGGACTTTCCCAGTCAACAAATGTCAGTAAAATAAATAATAAATTCTGAGTCCATAGAAGCAAGTTTCACACGTTCAACTATTTGCCCTTCCGCGACTGATATCATTGCTATTTAGAATTTTGATAGCTTTTATTGTTCACAAAATATCTACATTTGTCTTATGCTTTTCCAAAAAATGCTGTGGAATGCAAGGATGTGTATAGGCCGCTAGAGGCGGGACATTCCTCAGCATGCAGGTGTTAATGAGTTATGACTTCTTCAGGCATTTCAAAGGAAGTGCTGCAAGGCCTTGAATGTGAACCTTTTTACATTATCATAAACAAAAAAAAACAGTGTATTGCAAAATTAAAGGATCCATTGCAAAGTAATTAAGCAAATTACACTTAAAACAGATAAGCATTAGGAGATGAGCATAGGTCTAATTCAACAAGTGGCACCCTGTACCTTAGAAAAATAGGCAGTGTATTGCAGGAAAATGCATGATATTATTTCTTTCCTGTAAAATGCTAGGAAAACATATCTAGTTTTCCATTCATAGCAGCATTACATCAAATTGTTGAATGTTTTAGAAGAAGAGGCCTGGGATATACACACTGCATCCCTGTTAGTCTGTCAAAGGTCCCTGTAGTCAGAATAGAAAGAGCTGTACATGCTACGGTTTCCACAGGTAAGGGAATGTGGAACTTTCTGGATTCCTTGTGTGGTCAACACATGTCAGTCAAGGCCTCTGGGCTATCCTAATCTATTGTAATCTGATCACTTATTTCATGATCATTGAAATTGTGGTTTGTCATGTGATCATGGCACCCTTTCCTTTGTCATCAGATTCTACCCGTCACATGCAGGTAAGAAGAAGCTCTGCTTCTACACAACCACTGGTACTTCTTCTGACATTCTTCCACTCTGCAAGTCTGACTTTCCTGGTTTGCTGTGCCATTTTGTAGTCAAGTGCCCACTGGTGCCCAATTTGTCCCATATATGACTACATCTCTGTAATAGACAGACAGAAATAGCCTGTAATCACCAGTAATTGCATTTACGATCCCTACCCTAGCTCACATATACCCCTTAAAATAACATCTAGGGCACCAAAACTTGTTGTATATATTTGGGATGCATGGATAGGTTTACAAAGGCCCAGTTGTCATCAGTCTAGTATGTTGGTCTTTTCGGCTTTTCCCAGTTAGGGGTCGCCACAGCGGAACTCCGGTCCGCTAATGATTGGCAGTCAATTTTTATGGTGACGAGTTGCCAGCCCGATGCCCAACCTTCAGCGAAGGCACGCCCATTCACGCATGTCTTTTGGAGGCCACTTGACCACGGGGAGGACATGCAGACTCCACACAGAAGGCACTCCAGCCGTAAATCGAACAAGAGAACCTCTTGCTGTGAGGCAACAACACTACCGCTGTACCACTGCGGCTATTGTCATCAGTCTAGTATACAGATCCATATTGAAATGTTGGCAATCCAAATGCAGAGTACTGGCAAGCTGAAAAAAAAAACTGGGGAAGAGTGAATCTCGAAAAATCGCTCTTCTCCTTAAAACTTCTTTTTGCTGGGGACGCAAGCCCCCCTCCCCACACCCTCCTCTGAACTTATATGTACCAAATCAGAGATCACCATATCTTGGAGAAAAGGAAATATTCTGAGAAATTATATCTCGGACTTAGTATATGCAAGTCTGATCTTTCAGCCATTCAGTCTCTGTGTTTTGGAACTCGCTTCAGCGGATCCCAACATTTCATATTGTTGCCCTATTATACATCAATGAACCTATGAATAGTGATCGTATTCACCTTGCATATGTTTCTCATATGACCTCATTTCCCCGCATGGTTTTATTTCCATGTTAGTATGTGGTAGAAATCACTGTCTAACCCAGGCATGGCCAAAGCCTGCACTCCTGCACCCTAGGTTCTGTGCACCTCATTTATTAAGTTGTTTTTTTTTCCCTATATGGCAAGACTTGGTCCATTATGGAGAGTTAATAAAACCTGTATAGGTTTGGGCTATTTTGTATTTCACTCTAAATTCATGCTTAGTAACATATGTAGTGTAGTCTTAATATAATTAGTGTAACCACCCAGTTTCACTATATTGTGATTGTTTGAAACTCATGGAGCTCAATGTGTCTCAAGTTTTTTAAACTTTTTAATTTCAACTTTAATTCTTAGTTTGCTATTTTAAATATTCCTAATACTAGTAAAGGATTGGCTTTTTTAGCCACGTGTTTAGGAGGTTTTAATTGATAGTTTATATAAAGACCAGTTTGTTAATTGATTGTGTTACTCTGAAGAAGTCAGTGTATTATAGCGCTGACGAAAAGCGCTTAAGTTTATTTTAATGTCTCTTTCCCAACAGTGAAAAGTGGATTCAACGTCTTTTTCTGGACTGTGTTTCTGCCTCTACTCATTTTTTTGTAGTCATTATCATTTATTAATGCTGTTTATTGTTTTCTCCTTTATATACATTTCCTTGTTTTGCACTTACATGTTTTTAATGAGGCTGTGAGTATCATTTCTTCCTTGGAAAAATGGTGAAAATAAAAATAAAGAGGGGGGTACAACGTCCTATGATCTGCGTCACCCTCTGCGAATGATCTATGCTTTGCATACATTCCGGGCTGACATTTGTGTTGTGTAGCCTCAAATGTCATATCATGCCAAGGCATCCTTTCTTGTTCAGTCTAGCATTTCCATTGCATTTGTATTGTCTTTTAGTATTAAACCTTGTTGCTCCTTGGCTCTTAGGTTCATAGGTTCATAGATTAGTACTAGGCTAACTGCCCTTGTGAGCCATTTTAAGCCTAGCCAATTATCCCTTGTGAGACTCCAACCCTGCACCTTGTGTTTGTAAGGCAAACACCTTAACCATTAGGCCACCCTCCCAACCCTTTGAAGATGTTCCCTGCTCTTTAAGAGATGTATTAACTGAGCACAGTACAACAGGCTGCAGATAACATGCCGTCAGAATCGTTTTTCATAAATGTTGTTATTGTGCGTGTACTTGTGTGGGAAGGAAGCATTTGCAGTGTTGGCTTGTGTATGTGAATTGCACTTATTTTGGATTTTCTCACCGATGGCAGTTCTTGTTGTTGTTGTTTGTCTTTCGGCTTTTCTCGGTTAGGGGTCGCCACAGCGGAACTCGGGTCTGCTAATGATTGGCAGTTGTTTTTTTTTTTGTTTGTTTTGTTTTTTTTATGGTGTCGAGTGGCCAGCCCGATGCCCAACCTTCATTCAACGCATGTCTTTCAAACGCCCACTCAACCGCGGGGAGGACATGCAGACTCCACACAGAAGGCACTCCTAATCCAAGCCGAGAATCGAATGGGAGAACCTCTTGCTGTGAAGCAACAACACTACCGCTGCACCACCGTGGCTATTTTCTCACTGATGGCAGTAATCTCTCAAAATACGGCCAGTCCCGAAGACAGAAAAAAATTCTTTTAGCAGAAACAAATGCTTTAAATTGTATTTATTCCCTGGTGTTTTTTTTTTTTTTTGTAAAAGTGAGTGAAAATAATGAATTTGTGGCAGTGTAATTTACAGATTTCAAGGATATGACTCAAGTCATGGTCTCACAAATGTCACTCTCTGCAGTGGTTACAGTGATTGTAACATAAACATGAATTCCAAAATGTTTTAAAGGAGGAGATTTTCAGACCATGTAGTGTCACACTATGCTACCCCTGTGGCCTTTGATAGATCCTGTTCCTACAGGCCCTCACATTTGTCATATGGATTCCACAGTTCATTGTTTTATAGTCAGCTTTACAAGAAAGAAAATACATTTGGGGAAATGGTTTAATTTAATAGGTCCTGATAAATGAACCATGGCTTTTAAACACAAAATACAGGTTTAGTGTCCATCCTGGAATACACTTAAAACCAGTGAGAGCTTGGAGTATGATTTTATGTTCCCTCTGTTTAGCCTGGAAATTAGATTTATATTCCTGTCGTGGCTGTGTATTGATCACTGAATTGTTGCTGCAGGGTTGTAAGTGATTCCCCCACACACTTTATATGGTGTGTGGTGAGTGCTGTGCCCCAGGGAAGCAAGGCTTAGGAAATCTGAAAGATTGCAGAAAAGAAAATATTTCTAATAGTGAAAAGCCATAAAAATCCATAGAAAGAAATATGTTTGTTCCAATTAATAAAGCGGCAGTAATTTGCACAGCTCTGATTTCCTTCTTATGTAAGGATAATTATTTGCTTTACTGGAATGTCAAAATTGAATCGTCTTTTAAGGACGTATTATAAGGTATGCATTTTATTCAGCTGTATGAGTAAAATGCTGCTAAACATCTTGTTCTTTTTATTCCCAACATGTAGTTCATAGTTATCTGTTCACTGTAGAAGTGATAGAATATTTTACCGATATTGCTTTTCAATCATTGTATAAACTATATAGCTCATTAAGATGGCTATGTGCTTTTTTTCCCTTTGTGTTGTACAGGATTGCTCATATGTGGACAGTATATGTCATGGGATGGTAAGGGCTAATTAGACCTAATCTAGATGAGTAGTTATGGGATTTTATATGAACAAAACAAACAGATAATTCCTGTATTTCACTCCCACAGAACTGCTGCCCACACGAGTCAGTTGAAACTCTTTTTATTGGAGTGTAGATGTAAAACACAGCACTACATCCATTATGAAACAAACTACAGCCCTGTCAGCTTTCTCCCCCACACCAGGGGAATGGAATTGGCAGCCTTACTTTAACATCTGCATATGTTCATTTTTTATCCCATAGTCTCATATTAGGATATCAAGCAATTACTTGATTTGATGGAGAAGTCTGAATGTGCTTTAAAGGACCACAAACATAATGTTTGTATTCCCAAAGAATGGTTTATGCCATGAAAGAGACTAGTAGAAATGAATGACCAGCCCACTAAAGCCATATGATGTCATTCGGGTCATTAAAGATTATATTTATTTCATGGAATCGGTGGACAGATGTAACATCACCCAACTGTGCCAGGGCCCAGTTATTGGCAGAATGTGTGACATAAGAAATTATAGTGTGTTATGTTGTACAGCCCATTATAGTATAGTATATGTAAAGCCTTTAAAGGTAAAATACATTACGTGCTTATGCATTGCATAAACAAGATGGTTTAATGTTACTGTTTATGTCAGTGTTCCCTGTGATCTTGTTTTCATGGTTTTCTAAAACACTTGCTTTTTTCAGGACTGAAAACCTTAACTTCAGTGGTCTAAGGATAGTTATCCCATCTGTTCAGAGCAGACTGATACATGTCAGTACAGGAGCAGGTCTTTTGTCCTACCACCAAGTTGTCTGATGATTAGTGTTACCTCCAGTCTACCCTAAATGTTTAGTAGGTCTTTTGTCGTACCACCAACTTGTCTGATGATTAGTGTTGCCTCCAGTCTACCCTAAATGTTTAGTAGGTCTTTTGTCCTACCACCAAATTGTCTGATGATTAGTGTTACCTCCAGTCTACCCTAAATGTTTAGTAGGTCTTTGTCCTACCACCAAATTGTCTGATGATTAGTGTTACCTCCAGTCTACCCTAAATGTTTAGTAGGTCTTTTGTCCTACCACCAAATTGTCTGATGATTAGTGTTACCTCCAGTCTACCCTAAATGTTTAGTAGGTCTTTTGTCCTACCACCAAATTGTCTGATGATTAGTGTTACCTCCAGTCTACCCTAAATGTTTAGTAGGTCTTTTGTCGTACCACCAACTTGTCTGATGATTAGTGTTGCCTCCAGTCTACCCTAAATGTTTAGTAGGTCTTTTGTCGTACCACCAAATTGTCTGATGATTAGTGTTACCTCCAGTCTACCCTAAATGTTTAGTAGGTCTTTTGTCCTACCACCAAATTGTCTGATAATTAGTGTTACCTCCAGTCTACCCTAAATGTTTAGTAGGTCTTTTGTCGTACCACCAAATTGTCTGATGATTAGTATTACCTTCAGTCTACCGTAAATGTTTAGTTGGTCTCTCTATCCTGCCTGTTTGCTGATAGGACCAAGATGCATCATATGACCTCTGACACTGTGAAGACACATGAGAAGTGCAGGATAAGTGAGAGGCCTCAGCCACTAGTGAAATACCACTACTGTTATTTTTTCACTTACCCAGTTGGTGAGGGTGAGTATCTCTGTGGCAGTCACTTCTGGCTCCATGCTCCCCGGCATCTGGACATGACCTCCCTGAGGAGAGTGTCTGGTAGGGAGTTTGACTGGGAATGTACACCTATCAAAGAGCAATGCAATTGTCCTAAGGTGAGCTGAGAGAGGGCAGAAACCTCCTGTAGAGCAGAATGGCAAAAGCTCACTTGATCTTGATTTTCAGTATGAATACAGACTGTGAAAGTGGGGCCTCATTATTCTTCTGGCTTTTTGGGTTTTAAACAGGAGGAACATTTATCACATGGATAACTGGCTTGTGGCTGCCAAGCGTTCATAGCGACTTTGCTTTTTGATCCTTTGCTGATGGCTCTTCCTATTATTGTGAAGCAAAATTTACCAAGCGTTGGATTGTTCACCCAGTAATAGGGAACATGAGCTCTGATTAGACTGTTATGAGACAGGTTAGTTTTACCCTACTGATGATGTGTTGTTGCTGTGTCAAGAGGATCCATAAATAGGCAAGCTTCTTCTTACCAGTGCCCAACTTCATAATGAACATGTATGCACAGGAAAGATAGACTCTTGTGGTTAATGTGCATAATTGAAATGTACACAAATATATTGCTTACTTAGCAGTGGCTGCATGCCGACTGGAAAATAGATTGCACTTATGGTCCATTTAGAGGCTCTGTGTGGTTTAAGGGTAACTGGGGAGAGTCTGCTTCTTTCTGGTATTTATGGGTAATGGGAATGGGTATCACCCTCATAATTATGTAAGGGAGGGGTGGGAATGTGTATCACCCCCCATAATTTTGTAATGTGTAATTTTGTATTTGTATTTACATTTTGCAATGTAATTTGTTAACCCCTGGAATTCCATCTATATCCCTGCTGGACAGTGGTATAGGGTGATGACTTGTTGAAACATGGGCTCAATTCTTGGCTAGGCTTGTAAGGGCGTCAGGGCCAATAGCCTAGTAACTTCCTGTGATCCTATGAGGGGGGTGGGAACAGGTGTCACCATTATAGTTATGTAAGGAGGTGGTGGGAACAGGTATCACCCCCATAATTATGTAAGGGGTGAGAATGTGTATCACCCTCCCTTAATTTTGTAATGAGGGGGTATCACCATTATGATTATTTAAGGAGGTGGTGGAAACAGGTTTCACCCACATAATTATGTAAGGAGGTGGTGGGAATGGGTATCACCCCCATAATTATGTAAGGAGGAGGTGGGCACAGGTATTACCCCCATAATTAAGGAAGGGTTGGCAATGGGCTTCATCCCCCATAATTATGTAAGGAGGATGTAGAAATGGGTATCACCTCCATAATTTTGTAATGAGGGGGTGGGAATGGGTATCACCATTATAATTATGTAAGGAGGGGGTGGAAATGGGTATCACCTCCATAATTATGTAAGGAAGGGGTAGCAATGGGTTTTCACCCCCATAATTATGTAACGAGTGGGTAGAAACTGGTATCACCCCCCATAATTATAGAAGATAGGTCTGGGAATAGATATTACCTGCTTATTTATGTAAAGAAGGGGTGACAGTGGGCTTCACCCCATAATTATGTAAGGAAGGAGTGGCAACAGGCATCACCTCCATAATTATGTAAGGAAGGGGTGGCAACAGATATCACTTGCAGTGTCTTACGTGCTCCTACGTGCTCGTGGGGGTGTTTGACTGAGATGGCACATTCCTTCTGTAAATGTCTTTCTTCATACGTTTTTTTTTTTTTTTTAATTTTCTGATATGCATATCATAACTAGTCCATTTTAAAACAGTGGAACAACAGAGTTTTAAACATTCTTTGACAACTTCTCAGGCCATAAATAAATTGATGATGAACCACAATACGTTCCACAAAAGATGTAGTTCAGCCTTTCCGGCTTCATTTTCTTGGCACCACTGTGGTGATTAATCTCTATAAGGATAACCCCGTCTGCTCTGACGTTCCTGTATTCCTCCTCCTCCATGTGTGCTACTCTTCATGTGCATTGTGCATGTTATGATTCCAACTAAAGCCATGTTTTTATACTTGGTGCTTAACTCGGAATATTCTGTGTTTTGCATACATCCTTACCCTACACCCTTCTTTCCAATTAAAATCTTTATTAAGTTCTCAGAAATAGAGCAAAAACTAGTTATTTATTTGTTTCCTGTCATCTACAGACTGGAGTGACTCCCTCTCATTTGCACTTTCAAAACCCATGGTTTTAAATAAACATTTGCCCTGTTAGCCACAAAACTAAGGATCAACTCCATTGTGATGCAGTCATGTGGCTTTCTAGCACAGAGTAAATCTATTCCAGTTCAGCATTCCCTTACTTGAACCGGATTGTTTTTCTGTTTCCTCTACATTTCATAATGCACATCATCTTCCATTATGTGCCTGTGAGAGAACACAAAGCTATATTATTCTAGCCATCTGTTATGAAAACGGGGGATGCTTCTTCCTGTACACCCTAAAAAGACTTTTTTAGTTTGAACTCCTCATAACACCATCCCTTTCTATTATTTTTTTTCACTACATGTAGGTTATCAAAAATGGTTACATTTCTTGTCTCTGTATGCAGTTCAGGATCATGTTTAGATATTTAGTGATGCTGAGAAGAGCTTTGCCCAAACCAGAACCAGGCCATATAACCCGATTAGTATTAAAGGATAACAACGGGATTCTCTTATTAAATGCTCGACTTCTCTGTCCTTTTTCTCCCTATTTACAGTCCCTGCTATGAATAAACAACATAAAAGCATTTAAATATTTTAAATGCACTGTTTCTCTCCACTAGAACAGTACCTTACTGTACTGTGGTGGTTTCACTTTCAAAACACTTTTATCCCACCCTGGAAAAGTCTCCAATTTGTTGATGTCATCAGGGCCACTGAAGACAGGTAGTTTTCTGGCCAGTTGCCTCCCCAAATTGACATCACTGTGACCATCCTAAAAACCCAAACATGCTGTGATGTCACAGTGCTCTCGTCCTTCCCCTAACCATACAGAAAGTAAAGGCTAGAACAAGGAAACAGTACACAAGCCAAGTCCCCTGCTATCAGCTGTCAATCACAGTGGGGAACAGCTCAAATTACCCTTAGCACTTTAACAGCTAGGGAAGTTAGGTGTGAAGGGAGATGGGAGATGAGGCAAAGTAGCACAATTCAGGCTTCACAAAAGGCTGCAGTTTAGCCATTCTAAAAAGAAGCAGCAGTAAAAAGCACTTTGAAAGTCTGTTCTGTGGCATTTGCACTGTTTGTGTTTTAAGTAGTCATTGAATGGAATGAAATGTTATTTAAAACTAACTGGCTGAAAGACAGCAGTGTATGCATGTAAAATCAATGCAGTGACAGGAGCTTTAGGAAGAAAGAGGCCTGTGTGATGTAACTTTTTACAGATAAGCACTGCATTTTGGGATACCTAGAGACAGACTAAACAATCAGAATTACTTCAAGATGCCTGACCCCATGTGGTCAGACTCAGAAATTACATATAAAAATATTTAAAAAACTGTAAATAGTTCCAGAGTTGTGTTAAAATGTAGGAAACACCAAACCATGATGAGATAAACATGATGTTCATCGTGTTTCACTGCTGCAGTCATTGCACTTGGGTTATCCTGCCGTCAGGCGGTCCCGCAGTCGGCCAGAGTTCCAAAGTCTTGGTCTGGCATCGGTTGCTGTCGCTTCTTCACTGACATCAGTGCATCAGGGGTATATAAGATGCAGCCAACGCCATTTTATTCAGTCTTTCTTGCCGCGCGGTGCCCGAAGCAAAAGCAGTTCACAGGTGCCGGTCGGCCAACTCCTGAGATATCAAATTCGGTTTTCAGAACCGAAGTCTTCAATAAAGCTAAGTACCCCGTTGGGGAAACTTTTTCTTGCCTCAGACCGATGTCAGTCAAAGTTAATAATTGTATTTCTTGTGGGAAGCAAATGACTCATAAGGATTTTCATTCTTACTGTATTCTATGCCTAGGCCCAGATCACAACGTCACTAGTTATCGGTTTTGTGCTAGATTTAACAAACGCACTATTAAACGTAGGTTTGATTTTGCTCGCCATTACTTTGGCCGAAGATTTAATTATATCATGCCGTCGGAACAACCGACGACTGGAATACACAAAAAACGCAAAGACAAGGATAAGGACAGGCATCCGAGGCCCAAAACTGATGACGAAGCCTCTTCTAGGCCAGTTGCCGGTTCTCAGTGAGGTGCTTTCATAGCCCCTGACACCCACTACCGACTCCCACATGGAAGTGCCTAGGCCTCTGGATACTCAAGGTGTTGGGCCTATGGAGACTAACCCTTCAGATGGGTCCAGAGCCGCTGAGCAGGCATCGGCTTCTGAGGGTGTTTTCAGACCTTCAAAACTTACCATTACAACTACAGCCAAGTCTAAAACTCCATTAAAGACAAAGAAGCAAGTACAGCATTCACCTGGACAGGCCTCCATGCCTAAAAAACAGATGCTCAAAATGGCCGAAGACTTAATTACTCTGATCAGGGGTTCCCATCCCCCTCCTGATAAAAGGCCTGGGCAGGATACAGACTACAATTCCTCTGACCAGGTTTCTATATATTCTGACTCCTCTTCAGACCAGAGATACTCTTTACCCCCCTATGAGGACTCTGATGCTGAAGAATCCATTCCTTCAGCCTCTTCCCCTGAGGATTATTCTATTGGGAAAACTTTACATACCATGAGGGAGCATTTCCATTGGGAGGGCCCGGATTACTCAGAATCCAAGAAAAGGCTCAGAGACCATTTTATTGCCTCAGCACAGGTCCCTTGCTATTCCGCCAGTGTTGGATATTGTGGATGATGTGTTCTCTGAAAAAAAGTTTAAATCCTGATTCTTTATCCCCTGCTCCAGTCAAGCCAGACAGTTACTACAGAGTCCCTGACTCTCACAAATTTTTTTATAAAAACCCTGTTGCTGACCCAGAAACTATTTCCCATGGTCCCTAAGGGGTAAAGGCTTCCACGGCTAAAAATCCAGTTCCCTCTGACAGGGATTCTAGAGCATTAGACAGATGGGGGAAGAAAGTTTACACTTCTGCAACTATAGCAGTGAGGGCTTTAAATTGCCAGGTTTCACATGCTTAAATACCAACAATACTTAATGTCTCAATTAAAACAGAAAATGAGTACTAGTGCAGAACATCCTGACTACAAGGAAATGCAGGATTTATTGCATGCAGCTGAACAAGTGGGAAAGCATACTTTGCAATGTGGTTTTGATTCATTAGAAGCTTCTTGTAGAGCAGCAGTTACAGGATCTGTGATTCGAAGCCATGCTTGGTTAAAAGAACAAAGTTTACCAGATCATGTTAAGGCAAAATTATTGGATGCTCCTTTACAGCAGGGTATTTTATTTGGTGATAAGGCAGAAGAGGTATTAAAGAAAATGGAGAATAAGGCAAAATCTATGCAAACAGTGAAGGATTTCTTACAGGTACAGCCACCTCGATTTAGCAGGAATTGGCCTACCAAGAATTGGTCCTTTCCAGTGTCAGACAGGCCACAAAGAGGCACATACAGACGCCCAAGAGACAGATCTCAGCCCCAAGGCTCTTACAGACCATGACAGTGGGGTGCTTCAACCCCAAAAGGAGGTGAAGACAAGTCACAACCTTACAGGAAACGGTCCCAATGACTTCCCCCTTGCAATGCCAAGCTCTTCCCTTTTGGCAGCTCCCTTAGGGGGGGAAACTAGCACTTTTTTCTCAAAATTGGCAAGCAATCACCCAAGACAAATGGGTTCTCAATATTGTGTCTCAAGGTTACAGGTTCCACTTTCATACTTTACCAAGGCTAAAAGGAATGCCAGACCTGCCATAAAATCAATGGGCAGAGGCACAAAAGCAAATTACAGCCCTCATGTACATGAGAGCTATTCAAAAAGTGCCACAGCAGGAACAAGGACAAGGATTTTACTCAAGACATTTCCTGGTCCCCAGAAAGGACAAAGCCTGAAGACCCATACTAGACCTTTCTACTCTAAATACTTACCTGGATGTTCCGAAATTCAAAATGCTGACACTACAGCAGCTCCTTCCCATGTTGGGCAAGAAGGCTTGGCTTGTTACTTTGGACCTCAAAGAGGCATACCTGCATGTCCCTATCAGACAAAATTGCAGAAGATACCTCAGATTCATAGCTGGTTCAATGCACTACCAATTCTCTGCACTGTCCTTTGGCTTATCTACTGCGCCCAGGGTCTTCACAAAGTGCCTGGCACCAGCAATCGCATTTTGCAGACAAAAAGGAATTCAAATATATCCATACCTGGACGACTGCCTGATTCAAGCAGAGAGCAAGGACATTCTTCTAAAGCATCTGGCATTTGTAAAAAGGTTGCTAATTTGCCTAGGGTACACAGTAAACAAAAAGAAGTCAAAACTTGTGCCTTCACAAGAGATAATATTCCCGAGTGCCAGCTTAAATACAACGGCCCAGATGGCTTATCTCACGCCAGACAAACAAGGACAACTGACTCAGTATTTTCAATTGATGGCAACAAAGTCCCAGCTCCCTGCAAGAAAAATTCTGCAGGCCTTGGGATTCATGGCATCCTGCATATTACTAATTCCATATGCCAGAATGCATATGAGGAAATTACAATGGTACCTGAAAAGTGTTTGGACTCAACACTCTCACAGCTTGGAAACAGTAATACCACTAATTCCCTGCCTACAACAGGAGTTTCGATGGTGGGCACAGGCATGTCACCTCAACAAGGGTCAGCCTTTCACTCTACCCACAGCCAGGCAGACTTTAACAACAGATGCTTCAGATTACGCCTGGGGAGCACACATGGCAGGAAAATGTATTCAGGGCAAGTGGACCACAGATCAAATGCATCTTCACATCAATCAAAAAGAGATGTTGGCTGTACAAAATGCCCTAACAGCTTTCAAGGACCTTCTGCATCCAGGACAATTATTGTTAAAGACAGACAACACCACAGTAATGTGGTACATAAACAAGCAAGGGGGCACTCATTCTTACCCCCTATGCAGACAAGCCATGACCTTGTGGAACACAGCTCTAACTTATCAAGTTCATCTGCAAGCACAATTCCTGCCAGGAAAGAAAAATACTTGTCAGACGACTTAAGCAGAAACATCATGGATTCTCACGAGTGGAAATTAAATCCACTAGTCTTCAGCATGATAATGTAAAAATGGGGGTGCCTGGACATAGATCTTTTTGTCTCCCCACTGAATTGCCAACTACAAAAATTCTGCACAAGGACTTATCACACACAAGCATGGAAAGTGGACGCTCTTTCGTTCAGCTGGAAAAGCCTAAAAGTCTATGCCTTCCCACCACTGCCTCTCCTTTCAAAGGTACTCCTAAAAGCCAGACAAGAAAAAACACAGATGATCCTGATTGCTCCAGACTGGCCATGCCAGCATTGGTACCCTATCTTAAAGAACTTAGCTCAAGGCCCACCTTGGATCTTGCCTCAAATTCCACAACTACTGACTCAACAAAACAATCAGATCCTGCACAGTCAGCTTAAAACCTTAAACATGGCTGCATGGCAGATTCATTAGCCAAACAGACAACATCTCTCTCTAAAGCTGTTATGGATGTCATTTTGGAGGCCTAGCACCAGGAAATCTTATTCAGAAAAGTGGAAGAGATTCTGTGCCTGGAACCAGGCCCTAAGCCTTGACCCTCATGTCCCAAACATTCCTCAGATACTACAATACTTAACTGAGATGCTGGACAAAGGACTATCTTTTTCATCCATTAAGATCCACGCTTCTGCCATCTCGGCTCATTACAACACAGATCCTCCTATTTTCTCTCATCCATTGCTAAAGCAGTGCCTCAGAGGGGCTAAAACATAAGACCGCCCCGGAGAGCACCAACACCTACTTGGGACCTCAATTTTGTCTTGAAAAAACTCACTTTACCTCCTTTTGAGCCAGCCAATTCAGCAGAATTAAAATATGTATCATGGAAAACTGCTCTGCTCCTGGCAATAACCTGAGCACGAAGAGTCTCAGAACTACAGGCACTAATGGCAGTGGAGCCTTTCATCATTTTTCACCAAGACAGAGTCTCTTTACGAACTAACCCTTCCTTTATGCCAAAGGTGGTATCCATTGTGGCTCTAAACCAAACTATTCACTTGCCAACTTTTTATCCAAATCCCCAGAATAAAGGGGAGAGAATTCTACACTCCTTGGATATACACAGGCAATTACGCTTCTACTTGGACAAAACAAAAGTTTTCAGAAAAACTGAACAGTTGTTTGTATCATATGCTGCAGGATCACAGGGAAAGGCTATTTCAAAGCAGACCATTTCAAAGTGGATAGGACACTGTATCCGGTTCTGCTACACACAACATGGGAAGCCTGTACCTAGTTACATTAGACCACATTCCACCAGGGCAACTGCCACTTCTGCCTACCTTAGAGGAGTACCTACCAAAGGTATCTTGGAAGCTGCAACTTGGAGTTCAGTGCACACCTTTACCAAGCATTACCACTTGCCTCTTTACTCTAGATCCAGAGCTGGCTTTGCCACTGCAGTGCTGCAGGGCCTCATAGCCACACCAAATCCTCTATAGAACCAGCCACCCTAACTCAGCTTTGGGATTCAACCCAAGTGTAATGACTGCAGCAGTGAAACACGATGAACATAGTACAGTTTTGTACTTACTATAGATGTAGATGTTCGAGTGTCTTCATTGCTGCAGTCCTGGTTACCCACCTGCCATCCCCTCTTTTTTATCTGGGTCATATCTGTACCTTTCTACACTATACTACCTATGTGGTGTATTTGCTGGTTACTGAAGGTTTTGTTTTTACCTTATTGTATGTTTTATTAGCAATATGTATTGCCTACCTTTTTGGAGGCACCTGACATCTGGGGCAAGATAAACTGAAGAAAATGGCGTCGGCTGCATCTTATATACCCCTGACGCACTGACATCAGTGAAGAAGCGATAGCAACCGACGCTGGACCAAGACTTTGGAACTCTGGCCGACTGCGGGACTGCCTGACGGCAGGATAACCCAAATGTAATGACTGCAGCAGTGAAGACACTCGAACATCTACATTTATGGTAGGTACAAAAGTGTACTTTTTTGAGTCTGTGGTTGCAGTTCTCCTATAATGAGATGGTGGCAGTGTGTTAATGAGGTGCTGGCAGTGTATTAATCAGATGAGATGGTGGTGGTGCATTAATGAGATGGTGGAGGTGTATTAATGGGATGGTAGCGGTATATTAGTGAGATGGTGGCAGTGTATTAATGATATGGTGACGGTGCATTAATGAGATGGTAGCAGCGTATTAGTGAGAGTGACAGTGTATTAATAAGATGGTGGGAGTGTATTAATAAGATAGTGGCAGTGTGTTAATGAGATGATGGCTGCATATTAATGAGATGGTGGCAGTGTATTAGTGAGATGGTGGCGGTGTATTAATGAGATGGTGGTGGTGTATTAATGGGATGATGGAGGTGTATTAATGAGATGGTAGTGGTGTATTAGTGAGATGGTGGCGGTGTATTAATGATATTGTAACAGTGCATTAATGAGATGGTAGCAGCATATTAGTGAGAGTGACAGTGTATTAATAAGATGGTGGCGGTGTATTAGTAAGATGGTGGGGGTGTATAGATGGTGGGGGTGTATTAATGAGATGGTAGCGGTGTATTAATGAGATTGTGGCAGTGTAGCTGACTGTGCTTCCATTTTTGTAGACCTGAGTGTGTAGGACTGGAGGGTGAAATTGTAGTAATTATTGGAATCAACAGAGGTACAGCTTTTCTGCATTACAGGCACAAACTATTCTTTGATAGAGTGACTTATTCCTATTAAAGCAAGTAGACTGTAGACACAGCTGTATGTTCAATAATTTTGAGAAGTAAATTGTTGATGGAAACCAATATATGGATCATGTTGGTGGCAGCAGAAATGCGAGACCTGGACACTAGTGCCAAGGCTGAGAAATAGCGATATGTTAACTTCCGAAAGCACATGAACAAGATGTTTACAGCAAGCCGCCCGACTCCGAGTTCTCTGTTTTATTTGTCTATTTACTTTGGTGTTTTCTTACTTATTTCATGTTTCCCTGGAAGATGTCTCAACTGTAGTTACCCCTAGATACAGCTACTGAATACCCTGCTCTGCTATTATCTTATTAGGAGTTTTGGAACTTTCGTGAGCCTTTGAGATCATATGGAGTTCACCTTTATCATCTCTGACTTAAACGTTTTATTGCCTCTTGCTTCACTTGGGTTCTGTAACTTCAACTTTGCTTTATGAACTGTCATATCCATTGTGTGAACCATGTAGGTGTTTTAATAGTTTCATTTTGTACCTGAAGCAGACCCTGCTTGCTTGCACATTTCCAGTGAACTCTATGCCTTTCATAGGTTTCCATCCTTCAGCCACCCTTGATTTCCTACAACAAACTGCATCCTCCTACTTCTTGAACGGGACGTCTTGTATTGTACCCATTTTCTGATATTCTGTCTGACTGTATTTCTCTGGGGTTTACTGAAGAAAATCTGGCGGTGGTTACTTATGACATACAGGCCAAATATGTGCTGAAGTAACGTTCCTGTGACTTTAAGATGAGATAGACAACCATGCCACTTCTCAGGTAAAATTGTAGATTGGGTTAGGGAGGGGTTTTAGGGTTTGAGAGAAGGTTTTTAGGATTATGTTCAGTGCTATAGATGGGATTTTAGGATTATGGAAAAGATCAGTGTTTTAGGTCTGGAGTTTTGGGGTTAAGAACAGAATTTAAGTTTAGGGGAGGAGTTTAGGGTTAGGGAGGATCAGGAGTTGCAGGGTTAGGCTTTACTACTTTTAAATTGTGTTTATTTGTATTGAGTATGCATAACTCATGTTATGCCTGTATCTTGTAAGTAACCATCACTATAAATTTACCCATCCACTGCTGTTGCCTGGATTTAGAGGATCCTACTTCACAACCTATACCTTGCTTGCAATGGGCTCATACCTCTCAACCTGGAAACATAAAAAATCTGGACAAAGCCCCATGAAAAATAAGTACAAATCTGCATGCTGATTAGCATAGCATTTACATATTTACATACATAATTATGCAACCCCACCCACCTCAGTGCAATTGTGGGATACCATTTAGTAGTACATAATTAAAGAACTGTTATCAAAATCATGACACGTAAGGGTCCCTTGCACATAAAACATACATGTGTTCTTTGATACATCTTGGTGATTGTATTAAATTATATTCCTTGTGTAATACTGCACACTTGTTAGAGCACATTTTAAATTTATTGTATTGAACATTTTTCCAGTAAGCAATGAAGCAAAATGTATGAACCAATAATGACAAAACTGCCCGATTCAGAACATTTCCATCACAAAAATCTACTCAGACTTCTGTCATTACAATCCACCAGTATCAGTAAATATGCACAATCTCTGCAGAAATAAAAGTCATCTAAATAATTCCACATAAAAGAGATCTGTAACTAATGAAGAGGTTGCTGCTAGCAAACAAATTTATATTTCATTGTTTCATCTACAAATAAAGTGCCTATTGCCCTTGATGAATAATATATTACATTAAAAAAATGACAAAGTAGTAATATTGCAGTAGGGAATGGATAGCAAACTGATATCAGGTTCATAGTTACTAGGTATCTCTGCCAAAGAGGACATTTTCAGGACTGCAGCATCCACCCCCTTTAAAAGTACAACACAGTACAGTATCAGCAATGCATCTACATACTGTGGGAGTAGAATACACAGCCTTATGCATGAAAAGCAAGTGCACTACCTGTTGTGGTACTAACAACACAAGCCGACTTGACGTAAGCAGCACTAAACATCTCTCCCCCTGAACTATGCAGCACAAGAAATGTTGAAAAAAACAAAATTTATTGGGAAGGGGACAAAGGCCCAAAACCAGGGACATATTTTAAACATTGCTTGTATTATCTTAGAAAGTAGCTAGAATAAAATGTTTTGTGTTACCACACATTTCCTGAAAGACAGGAGGACTGAAACTTAAATGGCTATCATTATTTAGTGAATTCAGTTCTCAATGATTTGCCAGAATACCACACATTTTAAGAGGTACAGACCAAAAGTATGACTCAAACTTTCCAGACATTCTGTGAAACTTTGGACAGTTGAGAACTATGGACTTGGTAGAGAATTTAGTCTCTTGCTCCTTGTACCTACGGTACAGGATTTGAGTCTGAGTAACCCTAACTACCAGCTATACCTAAATGGGGCATTTTAGACACACACACACACACACACACACACACACACACACACACACACACACACACACACACACCAAATGCAGATCAGTGCAGCAAGACACATACACTTGAGCACAGCCACAGAAAGAAAATCAAGGTAGCAACAATGCACTCCACTCAAGCACACTAATTTCCAAAGAAGTGCACATAAGAAAAAGCGGCAAGTTCCTAACTTAACAGAATTAAGTAAACAGTCTGAAAGTGCCCCCCCACCACCACCACTTGAGTATCAATGCAGTGAGCCAAAAGGAAATTAATGCAGCAACAATACAGTTTCCAAAGAAGTGAGACTGGTAAACAGAATTAAGTAAGTAAAGCCTCTCTCACTCTTGCCACTACAGTCTTGTTTTGCCTTACCTGAGCCGGGGGAAGAAGCATGCAGTCTGACTCTGCAGCTCTTGCCTGCTGCACTAAGTTAAATTAAGTAGCTGAATTCTGACACGCTGTCTGTCTGGCTTGTGAAGCTGACATCATCATGCACGCTCTGCACGTGATGACTTCAGGAACAAGTTCATAAAAAAAAAAACCCGGGGAATTCATGGTACCCCAATATTTTGCCCTCAAAACTGGTATTTACAAAGGAATTTGGTATGGTTGAGAGGTCTGTCTGGGCTTCGCGTTTTTATTTGGAATTATCTTTCCTATAGATGTGGACAGTTTGTTACTTCCCTATAGTATGTCTTTATCTGGCAGATGGCTAGCATTTTGCTATTAATGTCCCTGATTGTGACACAGTGGCACTTGCTTGGCTACTTGAATCAATGCAGTAGTGCCTTGTCCCCTGGTGGGCTGTTGGGGTGCAGTTCCATTCTTTCTGCGCTAACATCTGTCTCTCTCCCTTTACCTGCGTTTAGTTCTGCCTGACACTGCTGGGTGATTCTGCTTCCCTCAGACGTTTTGCAGCTCTTTTGGGGATTATTGATTGTATCACTTTTTACAAAGATGTGCCCTTCTTTATTACTGGATTTCTTTTTGTTCCCTTCTGTCTTGACTACCATATATACTTGTCCATTTTAGTCAGCATCTTTGCTGTTTTGTAACAGTTTAGAATTTAGCAGTATTTTGTTTTCATGTTTTGACATTGTATGCAATGTTTTAATTGTCTTTCAAACATACCAATGCTGATTGTTGCAGGAGCAACATCCCGGGTTATTGTTCTTTTAGTCCAGATTCTCATTAATTGATTATATCATCTTTTTAAGCAATACTTTTATTTGGAGATTATGAAATTTCAGGCATTTTTCATTCATACATTGTTTCTGTCTACCTTCTCAGATCTGCCTCTTTTAGTTCATTTTCAAATACTGATGGTCCTTTTCAGGTTACTGTATCTCTTGGTTTATTATATGCTATTTACGAACAGTTTCATTCAGATCATTCATTCAGTGACAGTAATACTTTCTCCACATTTATGAACGTCACACGCTTCTAGTTCACTGGTTGCTCAAATGCAGGAAACTAAGAAGCCTTTAAATGCATATATTTTTATTTAGGATAAAAATATAAAGTAGTGCTTGAAGTAACCTGTAAGTGATTGAGCCCCCCAACTTCTGGCCAGTTATGCTTGTCATATTATTGTTCTGGTAACAGGTTGAAATCAGGAATGCATGTCATATTATTTATTTATTGACATTTGGTTACTGGGAAAGTCTGCATGTGTACATGTGCTCTTTACCAGCGTAGGCCCATGGAGAAAAGCTCCAAACATTTATTATAATACTTTATTATAACAGTCATATTTATTATAACAATTTGTAAGTTTCTTCACAGAACCGAAGTTCCATATTGCAGACATTCATTGTGCTGAACAAAACCTTAAGTTTTCACACTGTCCCTCCCTTGGTGTGCGATTAGCCGTTGTGTTTTGACACTGATTGGAAAAAGCAACATAAAATTTGACAGCAGAGCCTCAGGTGACACTGACTGTATCTGCAGGCATTCCTGTAAAGTTGATGGATTTTATGGCCTTCATATCTAGCCTTATTAACCCTGCTACACCTATGTTTGTCTCATTAGTCCGTCCAGCTAATCAGCATGGTAATATTGTTGGTAAGTTCAAACCCACATTTGTTGGAGACGTCTTCCATTACTTGTAAGCTTTTTGCTGCATTTTAAAATCGTTTCATTTAACCCTTCAGGTATGTCATTTGCAGGAGCCATATTTTGCTTTGTCTGACATGTACTTTAAACTATGGCCTGAAGAGAAAATATATGAAATGTAGTCTGTCTGTATGTAGTTCTGCACAATTAAAATGTCAACAAGATTGACAGTATGTTTGCACATTTCCTATTTTGCTGTAATTTTAGCTCCTGTGATAATGTATTTATTAACTACAGAGAAACAAGAGAAGATTCTGGTCATATTCAACTGATTACATTTACTTACTTTTCAAATTCAGAAATGTTCAAATGTATGGCTTTTTTGTTAGGCTGTTAAGATGGCAGAAGCCTTAGAAGGTAGATGACCTTGCAATGCATGCATATGAAATGTGCTTTAAATAGGTGTCAGTGTGCAGGGAATGTTTACAATCTGCAG
The DNA here is from genome assembly GCF_019279795.1 of Protopterus annectens. Lineage (NCBI taxonomy): Eukaryota > Metazoa > Chordata > Ceratodontiformes > Protopteridae > Protopterus > Protopterus annectens. The sequence continues at coordinate 142,395,695 of NC_056748.1, read as the reverse complement.
AGAACAGTGAATTAATTCTAAGAGAAGCTTGTGTAATTTAAAAAGTGAGTCACAGATATAGTCAGAGAAAGTAAAATCCGATGATGTGCTCTGCAGCACAGACCTCATGTTTGTTTGTCTTTTTGGCTTTTCCCGGTTAGGGGTTGCCACAGCGGAACTCCGGTCCGCTAATGATTGGCAGTAGATTTTTATGGTGCTGGGTTGCCACCCTGACGCCCAACCTTCAGTGAAGGCACGCCCATTCATGCATGTCTTTCAGAGGGGACTCTACCGCGGGGTGGACATGCAGACTCCACACAGAAGGCACTCCAGCCGAGAATCGAACAGGAGAACCTCTTGCTGTGAGGCAACAACGCTACCGCTGTACCACTGTGGCTTCAGCACAGACCTCATATGAAGATAAGAATGTCAGCAGAACTGAGACAAAACAAAATGAGGTAAACTGCATTGAAATGCTTTCAAGACTGTTGAAGAAGGTGACAAAAAGCTGAAGAACTCTGGATATAGTGCTGCGGCTATATGCACATTTTACTAAAAGGGATGATTGTTTAATTTTTGAAGATATGAATTTTGAAGGCTACACAACCAGTAATTCCCCAAATTTGAGAAGTGAGTTCCGACAGGGTAGATGTAACATACCTACCTCCTACACAAGAGAAATGGGTAGGGGCAGAGCTTTCAGGTGGTATCTAATCATGCTACCCATTTTCCCAGGGGGGTTCAGAACTGATGCCTTTGATTAATTGGTCTGTTGTGCTCAGCAGTAGAGTCCTACAAAGTGATTGTGACAGTAATGCTAATGTAGGACTTTAGAAATTTCTAGAAGCAGAGGGACCATCCAAGTGTACAGTCATCAGGTAGTAAAAGGTGTGAGAAAAAGGTAAACAGCAAGTGAAGGGAACCTAGTCCAAAGGTGCAACATGAAAAATAGAGGAAATAAACCAGCATGTAAGAAGAACATCTTAAAATCTAGAAAATAAGTAAAAGGTAGGACGTGGCATATTCTGAAGAACAGAAAAGGAATTTGATGTTTCAATGTAAAATTAAACCCCAAGAAAGAAGACTTTAGGTTAGAATGATTTGGAGGGGAGGAATCGATGGTGGCAAAAGTTGAGATGGAAAGTATTTCTGGTTGGTGGAAGAAATTCATGTTTTACACACATGGAAGGAAACGAAATATCTGGAGATGGTATAAAACAAGACAAATAGCGAAAAATAAAAGGGAAAGAACAACTAAGCAGACTCCTGGATAAAACCCCGAGGAAGATACACATGCAGGGCATGTGGGACTTTGTTTAGTAGGTTATATCGGTGCATTCTTTTTATACTTCCCTTTTATGCCAGTTAGATCAGAAGACTGTGGATTCTATACCATTACTAGGCACTAGGCTTTGTATCCTATTGCTGATTACACAGCACAGTATGAGATAGGGTCTGCGTACCTGCATCACCTTTATTCCATTACTGATATCACAGCGCAGTAAGAGATGGGGTCTGCATTCCTACATCACCTTTATTTCACTACTAATATCGCAGCGCAGTAAGAGATGGGGTCTCCATTCCTGCATCCCCTTTATTCCACTACTAATATTGCAGCACAGTAAGAGATGGAGTCTGCAAACCTGCATCACCTTTATTCCATCACTAATATCACAGCGCAGTAAGAGATGGGGTCTGCATTCCTGCATTGCTTTTATTCCATTACTGAAATCACAGCACAGTGGATGGGGTCTGCATTCCTACATCGCCTTTATTCCATTACTGATATCACAGCATAGTAAGAGATGGGGTCTGCATACCTGCATCACATTTATTCCATTACTAATATCACAGCGCAGTAAGAGATGGGGTCTGCATTCCTGCATTGCCTTTATTCAGTTACTGAAATCACAGCACAGTGGATGGGGTCTGCATTCCTACATCGCCTTTATTCCATTACTGATATCACAGCACAGCAAGAGATGGGGTCTGCATTCTTACATCGCCTTTATTCCATTACTGATATCAAAGCACAGTAACAGATGGGGTCTCCATTCCTACATCCCCTTTATTCCATTACTAATATCACAGCGCAGTAAGAGATGGGGTCTGCATACCTGCATCACCTTTATTCCATTACTAATATCACAGCGCAGTAAGAGATGGGATCTGCATTCCTGCATTGCCTTTATTCCATTACTGATAACACAGCACAGTAAGAGATGGGGTCTCCATTCCTACATCCCCTTTATTCCATTACTGATATCAAAGCACAGTAACAGATGGGGTCTCCATTCCTACATCCCCTTTATTCCATTACTAATATCACAGCGCAGTAAGAGATGGGGTCTGCATACCTGCATCACCTTTATTCCATTACTAATATCACAGCGCAGTAAGAGATGGGATCTGCATTCCTGCATTGCCTTTATTCCATTACTGATAACACAGCACAGTAAGAGATGGGGTCTCCATTCCTACATCCCCTTTATTCCATTACTAATATCACAGTGCAGTAAGAGATGGGGTCTGCATACCTGCATCACCTTTATTCCATTACTAATATCACAGCGCAGTAAGAGATGGGATCTGCATTCCTACATCGCCTTTATTCCATTACTGATATCACAGCACAGTATGAGATGGGGTCTGCATTCCTACATCACCTTTATTCCATTACTGATATCACAGCACAGTATGAGATGGGGTCTGCATTTCTACATCGCCTTTATTCCATTACTGATATCACAGCACAGTAAGAGATGGGGTCTGCATTCCTGCATCACTTTTATTCCATTACAGATATCACAGCACAGTACGGGATGGGGTCTGCATTCCTGCATCACTTTTATTCCATTACTGATATCACAGCAGAGTATCAATGGGATCTGCATTCCTACATTGCTTTTACTCAATTACTGATATCACAGCACAGTATGGGATGGGGTCTGCATTCCTACATCGCCTTTATTGCATTACTGATATCACAGCACAGTACGAGATGGGGTCTGCATTCCTACATCACCTTTATTCCATTACTGATATCACAGCACAGTAAGAGATGGGGTCTGCATTCCTACATCACCTTTATTCCATTACTGATATCACAGCACAGTATGAGATGGGGTCTGCATTCCTGCATCACCTTTATTGCATTACTGATATCACAGCGCAGTAAGAGATGGGGTCTGCATTCCATTACTAATATCACTTCCATTACTGATATCACAGCACAGTATGAGATGGGGTCTGCATTCCTGCATCACCTTTATTGCATTACTGATATCATTCCATTACTAATATCACAGCACAGTAAGAGATGGGGTCTGCATTCCTGCATCACCTTTATTCCATTACTAATATCACAGCACAGTACGAGATGGGGTCTGCATTCCTGCATAGCTTTTATTCCACTACTGATATCTCAGCACAGTATCAATGGGGTCTGCATTCCTACATCACCTTTATTACATTACTGATATGACAGCACAGTAAGAGATGGGGTCTGCATTCCTGCATCACCTTTATTCCATTACTAATATCACAGCACAGTACGAGATGGGGTTTGCATTCCTGCATCGCTTTTATTCCCATACTGATATCACAGCACAGTAAGAGATGGGGTCTGCATTGCCTTTATTCAATTACTGATATCACAGTACAGTATGAGATGGGGTCTGCATTCCTACATCACCTTTATTCCACTACTGGTGTCACAGCACAGTATGAGATGGGGTCTGCATTCCTGCATCGCCTTTATTCAATTACTGATATCACAGCACAGTAAGAGATGGGGTCTGCTTTCCTGCATCGCTTTTACTCCATTACTGATATCACAGCACAGCAAGAGATGGGGGTCTGCATTGCTGCATCACCTTTATTCAATTACTGATATCTCAGCACAGCAAGAGATGGGGGTCTGCATTCCTACATCCCCTTTATTCCATTACTGATATCACAGCACAGTATGAGATGGGGTCTGCATTCCTGCTTCGCTTTTACTCCATTACTGATATCACAGCACAGTATGAGATGGGGTCTGCATTCCTACATCGCCTTTATTCCATTACTAATATCACAGCACAGTAAGAGATGGGGTCTGCATTCCTACATCCCCTTTATTCCATTACTGATATCACAGCACAGTATGAGATGGGGTCTGCATTCCTGCTTCGCTTTTACTCCATTACTGATATCACAGCACAGTAAGAGATGGGGTCTGCATTCCTACATCCCCTTTATTCCATTACTGATATGACAGCACAGTAAGAGATGGGGTCTGCATTCCTACATCCCCTTTATTCCATTACTGATATCACAGCACAGTAAGAGATGGGGTCTGCATTCCTACATCCCCTTTATTCCATTACTGATATCACAGCACAGTAAGAGATGGGGTCTGCATTCCTACATCCCTTTATTCCATTACTGATATCACAGCACAGTAAGAGATGGGGTCTGCATTCCTACATCCCCTTTATTCCATTACTGATATCACAGCACAGTAAGAGATGGGGTCTGCATTCCTACATCCCCTTTATTCCATTACTAATATCACAGCACAGTAAGAGATGGGGTCTCCATTCCTGCATCGCCTTTATTCCATTACTGTTATCACAGCACAGTAGGAGATGGGGTCTGCATTCATACATCGCCTTTATTCCAGTACTGATATCACAGCACAGTATGAGATGGGGTCTGCATTCCTACATCGCCTTTATTCCAGTACTGATATCACAGCACAGTATGAGATGAGGTCTGCATTCCTGCATCACGTTTATTCCATTACTGATAATGACAGCACAGTAAGAGATGGGGGTCTGCATTCCTGCATCATCTTTATTCCATTACTGATATGACAGCACAGTAAGAGATGGAGTCTGCTTTCCTGCATCGCTTTTATTCCATTACTGATATCACAGCACAGTAAGAGATGGGGTCTGCATTCCTACATCACCTTTATTCCATTTCTGATATCACAGCACACTAAGAGATGGGGTCTGCATTCCTGCATCGCTTTTATTCCCATACTGATATCACAGCACAGTATGAGATGGGGTCTGCATTCCTGCATCGCCTTTATTCAATTACTGATATCACAGCACAGTAAGAGATGGGGTCTGCTTTCCTGCATCGCTTTTACTCCATTACTGATATCACAGCACAGCAAGAGATGGGGGTCTGCATTCCTGCATCGCCTTTATTCAATTACTGATATCACAGCACAGTATGAGATGGGGTCTGCATTCCTACATCTCCTTTATTCCATTACTGATATCTCAGCACGGTAAGAGATGGGGTCTGCATTCCTACATCGCTTTTATTCCATTACTGATATCACAGCGCAGTAAGAGATGGGGTCTGCATTCCTACATCGCCTTTATTCCATTACTGATATCACAGCACAGTAAGAAATGGGGTCTGCATTCCTGCATCACTTTTATTCCATTACAGATATCACAGCGCAGTAAGAGATGGGGTCTGCATTCCTACATCGCCTTTATTCCATTACTAATATCACAGCACAGTAAGAGATGGGGTCTGCATTCCTACATCCCCTTTATTCCATTACTGATATCACAGCACAGTATGAGATGGGGTCTCCATTCCTGCATCACTTTTATTCCATTACTGATATGACAGCACAGTAAGAGATGGGGTCTGCTTTCCTGCATCGCTTTTACTCCATTACTGATATCACAGCACAGTAAGAGATGGGGGTCTGCATTGCTGCATCGCCTTTATTCAATTACTGATATCACAGCACAGTAAGAGATGGGGGTCTGCATTGCTGCATCCCCTTTATTCCATTACTGATGTCACAGCACAGTATGAGATGGGGTCTGCATTCCTACATCCCCTTTATTCCATTACTGATATCACAGCACAGTATGAGATGGGGTCTGCATTCCTACATCCCCTTTATTCCATTACTGATATCACAGCACAGTATGTGATGGGGTCTGCTTTCCTGCATCGCTTTTACTCCATTACTGATATCACAGCACAGTAAGAGATGGGGGTCTGCAGTCCTACATCGCCTTTATTCCAATACTGATAACACAGCACAGTATGAGATGGGGTCTGCATTCCTACATCCCTTTTATTCCATTACTGATATCACAGCGCAGTAAGAGATGGGGTCTGCATTCCTACATCGCCTTTATTCCAATACTGATAACACAGCACAGTATGAGATGGGGTCTGCATTCCTGCATCACCTTTATTGCATTAGTGATATCACAGAGTAGTAAGTGTTGGGGTCTGCAGTCCTACATCGCCTTTATTCCATTACTAATATCACAGCACAGTAAGAGATGGGGTCTGCATTCCTGCATAGCTTTTATTCCACTACTGATATCACAGCATAGTAAGAGATGGGGTCTGCATGCCTACATCACCTTTATTCCATTACGGATATGACAGCACAGTAACAGATAGGGTCTCCATTCCTACATCCCCTTTATTCCATTACTGATGTCACAGCACAGTATGAGATGGGGTCTGCATTCCTACATCCCCTTTATTCCATTACTGATATCACAGCACAGTATGTGATGGGGTCTGCATTCCTGCATCGCCTTTATTCAATTACTGATATCACAGCACAGTATGAGATGGGGTCTGCATTCCTATATCACTTTTATTCTATTACTGATATGACAGCACAGTATGGGATGGGGTCTGCATTCCTGCATCACGTTTATTCCATTACTGATATGACAGCACAGTAAGAGATGGGGTCTCCATTCCTGCATCACTTTTATTCCATTACTCATATCACAGCACAGTAAGAGATGGGGTCTCCATTCCTGCATCGCCTTTATTCCATTACTGTTATCACAGCACAGTAGGAGATGGGGTCTGCATTCATACATCGCCTTTATTCCAGTACTGATATCACAGCACAGTATGAGATGGGGTCTGCATTCCTACATCGCCTTTATTCCAGTACTGATATCACAGCACAGTATGAGATGAGGTCTGCATTCCTGCATCACGTTTATTCCATTACTGATATCACAGCACAGTAAGAGATGGGGTCTGCATTCCTACATCACCTTTATTCCATTACTGATATCACAGCACAGTATGAGATGGGGGTCTGCATTGCTGCATCGCCTTTATTCCATTACTGATGTCACAGCACAGTATGAGATGGGGTCTGCATTCCTACATCCCCTTTATTCCATTACTGATATCACAGCACAGTATGAGATGGGGTCTGCATTCCTACATCCCCTTTATTCCATTACTGATATCACAGCACAGTATGTGATGGGGTCTGCTTTCCTGCATCGCTTTTACTCCATTACTGATATCACAGCACAGTATGAGATGTGGTCTGCTTTCCTGCATCGCATTTATTCCATTACTGATATCACAGCGCAGTAAGAGATGGGGGTCTGCAGTCCTACATCGCCTTTATTCCAATACTGATAACACAGCACAGTATGAGATGGGGTCTGCATTCCTACATCCCTTTTATTCCATTACTGATATCACAGCGCAGTAAGAGATGGGGTCTGCATTCCTACATCGCCTTTATTCCAATACTGATAACACAGCACAGTATGAGATGGGGTCTGCATTCCTGCATCACCTTTATTGCATTAGTGATATCACAGAGTAGTAAGAGTTGGGGTCTGCAGTCCTACATCGCCTTTATTCCATTACTAATATCACAGCACAGTAAGAGATGGGGTCTGCATTCCTGCATAGCTTTTATTCCACTACTGATATCACAGCATAGTAAGAGATGGGGTCTGCATGCCTACATCACCTTTATTCCATTACGGATATGACAGCACAGTAACAGATAGGGTCTCCATTCCTACATCCCCTTTATTCCATTACTGATGTCACAGCACAGTATGAGATGGGGTCTGCATTCCTACATCCCCTTTATTCCATTACTGATATCACAGCACAGTATGAGATGGGGGTCTGCATTCCTGCATCGCCTTTATTCAATTACTGATATCACAGCACAGTATGTGATGGGGTCTGCATTCCTGCATCGCCTTTATTCAATTACTGATATCACAGCACAGTATGAGATGGGGTCTGTATTCCTATATCACTTTTATTCTATTACTGATATGACAGCACAGTATGGGATGGGGTCTGCATTCCTGCATCACGTTTATTCCATTACTGATATGACAGCACAGTAAGAGATGGGGTCTCCATTCCTGCATCACTTTTATTCCATTACTCATATCACAGCACAGTAAGAGATGGGGTCTCCATTCCTGCATCGCCTTTATTCCATTACTGATATCACAGCACAGTAGGAGATGGGGCTCCATTCCTGCATCGCTTTTATTCCATTACTGATATCACAGCACAGTAAGATATGGGGTCTGCATTCATACATTGCCTTTATTCCAGTACTGATATCACAGCACAGTATGAGATGGGGTCTGCATTCCTACATCACCTTTATTCCATTACTGATATCACAGCACAGTATGAGATATGGTCTGCATTCCTGCATCGCCTTTATTCCATGACTGATATCCCAGCACAGTAAGAGATGAGGTCTGCATTCCTGCATCACGTTTATTCCATTACTGATAATGACAGCACAGTAAGAGATGGGGGTCTGCATTCCTGCATCATCTTTATTCCATTACTGATATGACAGCACAGTAAGAGATGGGGTCTGCTTTCCTGCATTGCCTTTATTCCATTACTGATATCACAGCACACTAAGAGATGGTGTCTGCATTCCTACGTCACTCTCATTTGAATAAGGGATTAAACCAGTGACCTCTCTGTGTATGGTGTGGGTACATAAGTAAAATCTGAGGTTTCCAAACAATTCAAATGTAGGAACGGATGACTTATTTTATGTACACTGAAAGTAGTAGTATGTTCCAACCAAGAAAATAAGTGCAGACATTCGAATAAAGAAAGATTTTCTAGTGACAACATTCCTTAATGAAGTATGCTGTGCTCACCTCTTTTCCATCTGTACCACAAGCTTATGAAAGAGCTTCAAAGAAGAACTGTGTAAAGATGCTGCTTATCTTGATATCAACATGTGCAGTACACAAGAGGGCACATCCTTTGTACATCTTCAGGAGTTTTTCAGATGCCGGTCTTCAAATCAGCATTGCGTACACCTTCTTACTAAACTGCAGATTTGTAACAGTACAGCTGCAATTTGTATGTTGCATAGCGAGAAAAAGTGTAACGTAGATGTTGCGCATTTATCTCGGCCTTTATTGAACATTGTTTGATTTACTTCTCTGTAGAAGAATACCAGCTGAAATAAGGCATCAGTTGTCCTTGTGTGTCTTCCAACTGTGTAGAAAAATGAAGCTTAAACACATGCGCACATATATTTCTTTATCTATGTATGGATTATACAGCTTTCTGTTAAGCACACCATTTTTGTCTTTTATGAACAAAATTATTCTTCATATTTGACTTGCTTATCAGAACTGCTGAAGTAAAAGTATTAATGCTTAATAGGAATTCCTCCAGCCAGCAGTTTAATTTTTAGTGTGCCCTTTTCTGATTCCATCAGCCCCACTCTCTTCTGGTATGTATACTTCTTTAATGACTTTACATAATTTTGTTCTTAGGTTTGTATGATCCTATCAGAATTATTTTGCGTCGTTTACCAGGGTCTGTTGCTTCTTCTCCAGAGAATCGCCTTGCTCTGAGCTTCTGTCCTTATTCTTCGCACCAAACATAAGGGAGCCATGACACCTCTCTCTGCTTGTCATCTTTTAAACTCATGTGAATGGATTACGACATATAAAATTGAATTCAAAATAATCAATGCTTACCTGACCAAATGGTTTAGGGGCAGGATGTTTTTTTTTTTCCTTTTGCGGTAGTAATCTAATAATAGTAAATAAAAATAATACCCATTTGTTAACCAGATAGGCTCATGAGACACAAAGTCCTTTTTCAGGGTGACCCAGGAAACATTTTTGGTTAAGTGACTTGCTTACAGTCACACAGTATGCAAATGAGTGTTAAGGGAATCAAACCCGGTATTACAGGAACTACAGCTCACTGTTTTATTCCTCTGTATCAACTAACATATCTAGTAAACAGGTGTAAATATGCTACTGGGTACTGAAGAGATATGGCAGCTGAAAGAACCCCTTCAAATTATTAAAAATTATACAAGCAAAACTGATTTACATAACTTGGACTTAGAACTTAAGTTAAAACAGGTTTGTGATTTGATCTGAAGCAGGAATCAAACACAGATGAACAGGGAAACTATGATCTTGCATGTTCAATGCATATCTCATTGAGGGAGGATGCAGACAGCTCAGAAAATTAAAATATTGTCAAGCATACTTTTCAAGCTGAAGTCTTCAGTCATAAAAATCATCTCCCATACAAATCTTGTCCAGAACATCCCGCTCCAGTGTAAAACTATATCTCCCTGCCTGTGCCATACCCAGCTTAATCTCTAAAATGTTAAGGACATCATTGAAATACTGTTTTGTCTTTCTTATTCCTCAGGTGAAAGACCTTAACATACTTGGACGTTAATTTGTTACCCATTCCTGCAAGGAAAGTGACATAAATGTTTATGAACCTGCCAGCTTTTTGTCATATATGCTCCACTAAGCATTTCAGAAGCTCACCTCTGGGCTTTTGTGTCTCACAAATTTGAAGACTGAAATCTTTCTAAGAAAAGATTTAGAATAGATAGCAAAGATTTGGACTTAATGTGCCGTACCCTCTTACTTGACTCATTTGGGCCAGTGGGATAAGAGAACTAAGTGTTAATTGGGGCAGATTGTCAAAGGGACATATGATAAGTGACTAAAAGCCATTGGAAAGTGTAATACATTGAGCCTGGTCTGTATGACTTCAATATTTCCATATCATAAATTCCCCTCAAGAAGCACTGATTCTGCTGTCTTCCCCTTATCCCTTTGTAAATGTAGACATGACCATTTAATGTCACTGCAGAATATTCAACACATTTCTTTAAACCTTCTAGCATAACAAAAGCTACTCATGAGAAGCTAAAGGTGTTACTGCCCAGTGCTAGGACCCTCGACAAGAAACTGCACCCCATGGAAGCTCCTCACCCTGGAGAATGTGGGCATCTGTGAAGTTACTGAAACAAGGTTCAAAGTCACAGAAAGCACTCCGCCAGTGCATGGCTATAATGCCTTTCAGAGTATGTAGCTACATAAAGGATAAGCTCACCTCAGGGCTGATCAAACATTATGAAGTGCATGAGCTACTCCATGTCCAATTAATGATGGGAAAAATCCATTACCATATTCTTGTAGCTACAGGTCCCTCACTGTCAACCAGGAAGGCCATATATAATTCCTGAAGTTATTAGATTCACTCACTATCCATCCCAATACCATACTCATGGGTAATTTTAACTACCCCTTCACTTAATTAAGAGGCATACATGACCACTAACATGCAGGCCCAAAGATTTCTTGAACTTGTAAATTCAAATGCCCTGGAGCAGCTAGTCTGCACTCCTGCTAGGGGAACAAATATCCTAGATCTGATTCCCAAAAATATGGGAGAGTGCTGTACCCCCCCTTTAGTTTATGTCTTCATTGGTAAGGTCAGATCACAAAGCAGTCTTCCTTGAAGTAAAGGTAAAACTAGTCCTCCACCTAACCCCAAAACTTTTAAGAACTTCTCTAAGGTAAATTTCCCCTTATTACGGGATGGCATAGCTAGTTTCCAAGCTCCCCCAAATCCAGAAAACACAGAAACTTATGCAGATGCATACACAAAAGCCCTGTATGACCATATAAACAACTGGATGGAAATGGCAGTACCAGACTGAAATAAACCCAAGTCAAACTGGAAAAAACAAGCTGCCCTATTATTAGTTTGTTGTACAACAAAAGAAAGCAACTCCTGTTGAGAAGTAATAGGAAATGTACACAACAGGGCACTAAGTCACTCATTAGTGTAAACAAACAAATCTGAGAACTAGTCAAGTCTCTGAAAGCATACTGTGAGGTACAAATAGCCTCCAAAGCTAAGGATGAACATTAGGCATTTTTCAGTTATGTCTGTAATCTTGAAGGCAGCACTCAACAATGTGCAGAATTAGTTGTAGATGGCATCACCTGTACTCAGCCAGAAGACGTAGCAAATCTGCTGGGCAACAAATACAGCTCAAATTTCACCATTCTATTACCACCAGTTCTCCTCCAGAAAGTACCCTCCACCACTCTACTGCCAGTTATCACCAAAGAACACATTCTGCCACTGTGTTCTGTAAAGGTAAAAACATGGCTTCAATGAGGCCTGACACTATACCAGGCAGGTTACCGTTTAAACAACTTAAATTAGGACTTACCAGGCCCATTAGGAGCTCTTCTTAACCACATCCTGTGGACTAGCTTTGTCCTGATAGAGTGGAGGACATGTCAGCCCGCTTCATAAAGGGGGACCATCTACAGACCCAGGACATTTCAAACCCATAAGTTTGACTAGTCTTGTATGTAAGACTATGGAACAAATAATCATGGACCTGATAAATAATGACATATGAGACTTCCAAACACTGGACCTGACCTATTTTGGCTTTGTCAAGGACAGGTCATGACTACTGAATCTGGTGGCTTTCTTTGAGTAAGTCACTAAGGTCATGGATGAGGGTAAAACAGTACATAATGCCTACATCGACCTGGCCAAGCCATTTGACACAGTTCCCCACTCTGGTATTATAAATAAACTCTCAAAACTGGGTATAAATCCCTATGTCACCAGATGGATAGGTAATTGGCTCACAGACAGGACACGTGGTTAAAGTGGGTGAATCCAGATCCAGCAAAAGGCAGTTACTAGTGGTGTGTCACAGGGCTCAGTACCAGGACCAGACCAGTTACTAGTGGTGTGTCACATGGCTCAGTACTGGGACCAGACCAGTTACTAGTGTTGTGTCACATGGCTCAGTACTGAGATCAGACCAGTTACTAGTGGTGTGTCACAGGGCTCAGTACTGGGATCACACCAGTTACTAGTGGTATGCTACAGGGCTCAGTACTGGGATAAGACCAGTTACTAGTGGTGTGTCACAGGGCTCAGTACCAGGACCAGACCAGTTACTAGTGATGTGTCATAGGGCTCAGTACTGGGATCAGACCAGTTACTAGTTGTATGCCACATGGCTCAGTACTGGGATCAGATCAGTTACTAGTGGTGTGTCACATGGCTCAGTACTGGGATCAGACCAGTTACTAGTGGTAAGTCACAGGGCTCAGTACCAGGACCAGACCAGTTACTAGTGGTGTGTCACAGGGCTCAGTACCGGGATCAGACCAGTTACTAGTGGTGTGTCACATTGCTCAATACTGGGATCAGACCAGTTACTAGTGGTGTGTCACATGGCTCAGTACCGGGATCAGACCAGTTACAAGTGGTGTGTCACATGGCTCAGTACTGGGATCAGACCAGTTACTAGTGGTGTGTCACAGCGCTCAGTACCGGGACCAGACCAGTTACTAGTGGTGTGTCACATGGCTCAGTACCGGGATCAGACCAGTTACTAGTGGTGTGTCACATGACTCAGTACCGGGATCAGACCAGTTACTAGTGATGTGTCACATGACTCAGTACCAGGATCAGACCAGTTACTAGTGGTGTGTCACATGGCTCAATACCGGGATCAGAACAGTTACTAGTGATGTGTCACATGACTCAGTACCAGGATCAGACCAGTTACTAGTGGTGTGTCACAGGGCTCAGTACCGGGATCACTCCTGTTTGGAATATACTTCTTTGAAGTCAAGTTAAATGTAGAGGGCTTCTGGATGACAAAGTTTGCTGATGACTGCAAGCTGAGGGCAATCATTGAATCCCTCAGCAAGTTAGATATTCTTCAGAAGTGTCCAGATCAGACAAATGAGTGGTGCCAGAACCATGGCCTAAAACTAAAGCAAAAATGCATTATCATACCCTTTGTGAAGTCAAATAGCCCCGCAAATTACAAAATCAATAGTACACCCCTTAGAGTAGACTCAGAGGGGAGAGATTGTGGTACACAGCTAGATAGTAGCCTGAACTTTGACCTCCATGTATCCACAGTAGTGAGGAAATCCTTTTTTGTGGCAGAACTAAGTAAAAGTATGGCATCCAGATCCAAGGAATTTATAGTCCTATTGTACTCTGCTCTCATTAGACCAATAATCGAGTACATTGTGCTATTTGGCATGTACTTGACTAGGCACCTACAGAAGCTGGAGTGACCTCAGAGGTTCCCCAAAAAGAAAATACAGGGTGTAAGCAACATGTTGCATGTGGATAGACTAAAAGACCTGTCTTTTTACTCTGTCGCCTACCGACTGTTAAGGGGTGACCTATGCCTGACCTACAAGACACTCACAAATCCAGCCCTGATGGAGATGCTACATATCTGCAAGTCAAACAGGATGAGGGTCATTAATCTGGGATCTAAACTTAATCAGCGACTCAAACAAAACATGCTGGAGACAGATATATGTCTGAGAGATTCCCCCTTGTCTGGTACAGGCTTTCTACTCACATTAAGCTGAGCCCTTCCCTGGCCATCTTCAAATGCAGTTTGGATCAATGGATAGGGACTCAAAAATTCACACATGGGGTAATTCCTATGTCCTTTATGAATAGGGATAATCTGTAACATACTCAGTGCCTGTAAATCCATGCCTTCTTCTTGCCCCTGGGGCCATATATTTGGTAAAATTAGGCTAGGTTTTAAGAGCCCTTAAACCATTACCTTATGTATGAACCAAAATATACCAACACGAGCAACAGGAGGTTGTATGTCATGTGTTATATCTCTGTCTAGAAGTAGTCAAAGTAAAGAACTCATGAAAACTGTTTTTTTTTTTTTTATAGAGTTTCTGTGGTTAGATGTACATATTAGTAACTTACAACCACCAAAAAGTTTGCCATAGCAAGGCAATTTATCAGGAAACTGAAAGTCTTGAATCCAAACATTTGATAAATTCCTCTCTGTAAACCAACTAGTTGAGAGGTATGAACATGTACATTGTGGGATATGTTTACATGTCAATGAGAAAGAATCAGACTGTATTAATACTACCTTTGTAAAAGGAGTAAAAGGCAAAATAGTAGCAACTTATGAAAAGCTCACAAATCATTGTGAATGTACAAAAACTTATCATTTATTTGACGTGTTCATTATAAGGCAGACAGACGGTGTAGCTGTTATAAAAACATGATACTGAGCTGAAGCACTAAGCTAAAGACCATTCATGTTTTACTTTCTGTGATTAAATAAAAGAGAGACAAAATAGTTTGTCTTAAGAATGATCAGCCAAGGAGTTGATTAAGACACAGAACTGACCTTATCAGAAATATGACTGTATGAAGAGCAAAACATATTTCAAGTACACCTATAAAATAAATAAATGAGAAATTAGAAGTATAGAAGATAACATTTAAGTCAAATAAAAAGGTGGAAATGTATAATAAAATGCAAACGTAATGTAATGGCAGTGGAGGAGAGCCATGAGATTGTATGGCAGGTATGGTACAGCTAAAATTCAGTCATAGCCATTGATATGAGAGGAGAAAGTGTCTTGCATTTAATCAATTTTGTAGAATTGGTGGTAAAAATATAATTCTGTAAAAATGTGTAAAATGAAAAACAAGTGTGTTCAAAAGAAAGTGCGTGTTATTAAACAAAAACCCAAAGAACTAGTTGTTTGCAGCTACTAAATTGGAGAGGAGCTGCTACAGTGAAAAAGAAAAGGTCTGATAAGAATGCAAGTCAGATTTCTAGTGGCTGATGCTCCGAATTGAATGGAATGTTGAATTTAAATTAGACATTCATGCAGAGTAATATATATTTTTAAACGCCATTATTGCATTTGTTTACAATGTACACACATACATATGTACACATACAGTAACAGAAAAGAAAACAACTCATAGCACACATTTGTTTCTGGATATATACAGTTACTACAGGCTCATGCAAACTCTCAAAGAAAAGTGAATATTTTAACACCATTCTTTTTTTCCATAAATTTGGAAACATCTTGTTATATACATTTTCCTTTCAAGAAATATACGAGGTCAGTGGTGTTCTGATAATAAAACAAGTCAGAAAACAAATTTACAGAACCAGACAGTATGTAGCAACTGCAGGTGATCTTATAAACTGGCCAAGTTAACAAATAAACAAAATATTTGTGTGGAGACATGCGTGAATGGGTGTGCCTTCGTTGAAGGTTGTGCGTCAGGTCTGGTAACTCGGCAAGTAAAAATCCACTACCAAACATTAGCGGACCGGAGTTCCGCTGTGGCTACCCCTAACCGGGATAAGCCAAAAGACACAACATTAATATTAAATTGAGCTTTGAGCAATGAAAGACTTTTTTAATGTTCAAGAAACTGTCTTAAAATATTAAGATGAAAATAAGACATTTGTAAGTAAATGCTAGTCATTGTACCTTTTGTATTATAGTGATTATACAAGAAATAAGATGACTTAGAGATTCGCAAGGGAGATGCATGCAGATGGAAAAAAAAACTGTTAGCAATAATGGGTGGCTTTGAGAACTTCCAAGAATATGTATGTGGTGAAAGGGTTCATGTGGGAACAAATTACAAACCCAGACATATTCAGATTGATGTCATATCTCACAGTGACTGAAAATATGAGGCCACCCATCCAATTATTTAAATGTCTAGAAGGTAACAGGAGTGCCACTCTGCTTGCCGGCTAGTGAACATTTGTTCTGGAAGTGAGGGATACATTAAGATACAAATCTGTCATGTGAACTTGTCTTTATTTATCTGGTGTCCTCACCATGACAGAGTGAGTGGAGAAGGTGGTGTGTAACTTAAATATGTAGCATTTCTATTGCATTACACATTTGTGACACCAAAAAAGATAAGTCATTTATCTTTGCTATAATGTTTTTTGTAGGTAGAGTTGTTCAGTTGTCCCTTCTATGCCTGTTTTTTAGCCCATTGTCAATTCCAGGCTTTCCTGATGGATTCTGTGGTTTTTCATCCATTTGCCCATGAAAAAGGACTTTTCAATGTCTGGTTTGAGCTTTGTACCCTTAATCTAGTAGGCATGATCTGCCTTCACTTTGTCTTTATTTTTGAACTGCACCAGTGTCATCTCTCTCCTTTCTTACCTGTCTTCAGGTATGATTTGATTAAGCTCATGTAACCTTTTCTCATAACTTATTGTCGTTGATTAACTTTGGTTTGTTTGTGTCTTTCGGCTTTTCCCAGTTAGGGATCACCACAGCGGAACTCCGGTCCGCTAATAATTGGCAGTAGATTTTTACGTGCCGAATTGCCAGCCCTGACGCACAACCTTCAATGAAGGTATGCCCATTCATGCATGTCTCCACACACAAGACGCTCTAGCTGAGAATCGAGCAGGACAGCATCTTACTGTGAGGTGACAATGCTACCGCAGGACCACCACCGCAGTTACTTGTAATAAAAAATCTTTGTCTTCTTGTCCAGCACCATATTCAACAAGTTTTCTTCATTCAGTTCTTGAACATCTAAACATGCCTCTGTACTAACAGAAGAACACCCAGTGCAGTAGTAGTAGTAGTGTAAAACATGCCATTTTAGTGAAATAAGTGCTAGAGTAAATAAGCACCTTGAGCACCATTATCTGTAATTGTGTTACGGAAAGTCATATGCAGCAGATCATCCCAGTTTTTCTTGTGACATATTCTTGTTCGTAGAACATGCTTCCACTCATTTTGAGTTTGTGTTTTTCACAATCTTGAACATGCTGATCATGAATGGACCTGCAAAAACAAATGTGCAGTATTTTAAAATATTCTGGCTGAAATTTTCATGGTTTCATTTTCATTCTGTTGCATTTATCACTGTAAATTCTTTACTTGTATATTCAATCTAATTATCTAACTTTTGCCTCCATGAAAACACATTTTGCCAGTACCTTCATTTTAATAGTGTTTGGATGTCGAACAAGAGGTTTTTCAATTAATACTTCTCTCAGCTTGCACAGAATTATAAGTCTGTTTCTCCCACAAAGGTCATATCATTTCTCCCCGTTAATTTGAACAATATTTTTACAGGTGCTAAGGAAATGACACCGCGCTCTTTTCTATCAGTGTGTTACGAGACGAGGAGTTACCACGTATTGTACATTCCTGAGTGTTGGCCTGAGAATGTAATGAGTGTTCTTAGGTGAGAGCCTACAGTGAATAAGGGAAATGTTTCTGTCTTCATAGTATGAAACGGACAGATCCTATGTGGTACCAGATCTGTTCACTGCTGGACAGAGAGCCATTTCACTTTAGCGAAGACTCCGCAGTGGTGCTTATGACAGGTGGCATGGCAAATGAGACTGAAGATGCAGCTAGATATTATCTGCAGCGATGAATGCTTGTGACCTGAGGAAGCTACAATGAGAGCAATCATGTTTGAGCTGGGCTAACAGAATTCCTCTTTCTATGTCTGGTCTTCCATCTGGTGACAGAAAATGTACATTTTCTGGCATTGAAGCAGCAATTTGTTTAGGTTTGTTCTTGTTTCTTCAAAGTAAAATCAAAAGTTTAAAGTTGCATTTAACAGTATTTCTTGGAACATAGGATAATAGGATCATAAGAAGTTACTAGGCTAATGGCCCTGGGGCCCTTACAAGCCTAGCCAAGAGTTTATCCCCCAAAAAGAAACCTCAGTCACCATCACCCCTGTCAGTAAGGGACAAAGATGGTACCCCTGGGACAAATTTGTTGTTTCCCATCCACTCATCAAGTTGTGCCTGAAATGGGCCAGCGAAGTACTCTGTTTGACAAGTATGGGAAATCTATTCCAGAGACGAGGCATTCCCTGGAAATCAAACTTGTCTCTCCAGCAGGTTTTGAATTTGTTAGTGGTTTCAGTAATGTCATTATTGTTCTGTAGGATGTGCCAGTCTTTTAGGCTAGTTAGTATGGATTTGATTTTCTTGTGGTTGAATTTGAGTTCCATTTTAAACAGCCATGAGGAATGTTAGAGGAGGTCTTTGATTACTGAAGTTGAGAGCTGATCTATGCATAGAATGATTGCTATTTGGGTAGATTAACAAGGAATTTATATCAAAACTGTAAGACTCAGAGGGGAAGTAGGACAAGTCATTAGCAAATATCCTTTGTAAAAATGGCAGACTTCGAGGGTGAGAGACCCTTTTCAACTTGCAAGGACTTGTTGGATGGGAAATTCCTAAACCAAATATTTTGTTGCTGATCCAAGCTGCTAGGTGTGTGCTAAAGAACAGGAAGTGATTAACCAGCTCAAACACATTGGTAAAGCCCATGAATACTGCTGCAGTGACACAGCCTTGTCCATATCAATGAGAGTACCATCCGCAACAGGTCATGTGGCTGCTGCTGTAAACCAATGAGAGTACCATCCGCAACAGGTCATGTGGCTGCTGCTGTAAACCAATGAGAGTACCATCCGCAACAGGTCATATGCCTGCTGCTGTAAACCAATGAGAGTACCATCCGCAACAGGTCATGTGGCTGCTGCTGTAAACCAATGAGAGTACCATCCGCAACAGGTCATGTGGCTGCTGCTGTAAACCAATGAGAGTACCATCTGCAACAGGTCATGTGGCTGCTGCTGTAAACCAATGAGAGTACCATCCGCAACAGGTCATGTGGCTGCTGCTGTAAACCAATGAGAGTACCATCCGCAACAGGTCATGTGGCTGCTGCTGTAAACCAATGAGAGTACCATCCGCAACAGGCCATGTGGCTGCTGCTGTAAACCAATGAGAGTACCATCCGCAACAGGTCATGTGGCTGCTGCTGTAAACCAATGAGAGTACCATCCGCAACAGGTCATGTGGCTGCTGCTGTAAACAAATGAGAGTACCATCCGCAACAGGTCATGTGGCTGCTGCTGTAAACCAGTGAGAGTACCATCCGCAACAGGTCATGTGGCTGCTGCTGTAAACCAATGAGAGTACCATCCGCAACAGGTCATGTGGCTGCTGTTGTAAACCAATGAGAGTACCATCTGCAACAGGTCATGTGGCTGCTGTTGTAGACCTTCCTGCTCAATAACTCTGCTTATATGTTGACAGGAAGGAGTGTTTTCGCTGTCAGAGAATATTTGTGACTATAAACTACTGTACGTATATTTTATGGAATAAAACATTTTATTGGTTTGGTTATTGAACTGGCTTTGCTGCTTAAATTAACCACTGCTGGCTCATACAGAATTTGCATTTATTTAGAATATTTGTGACTATGCCAGTTTTTCAGGATTTTTTCCAATACTGAGTGAATGAAGATGGAGCCTAAAGTCAGATGTAAATATTGGTTTAGCAGAAATTTTTGTTATTTCATCTTTCCAGAATGTATGCTTAATGTTTAGCTTTCAGTATGGGATAATGATGTGTTATATGGGATGTAAATTTTTTCTTTAGAAAGGAATAGTAACCAGTATTATCTGATGCAGATGATGCCAAGTATGAGTTGGGAACTGTACTTTGTGACACCCATCCACACCATGGCAGAGATGCATATAACACTGCATAAGTAGAAACATGGAATGAGCTGCTAACTGAAGGGATGCTTCTGCTACTTTTATACATCTGGTGGGCTACTGTAGTATTCACAAGAAACTGCAGTGAAATATTTGTCTGTGCCATGTTGCATAACATAGATATGCAGAAATAGCTGCAGCTGTCGGAAGACATGCCACCAAACCCTGTCATAGCTGTGGTTGCTGTGGCTGTGAACAAAGAGGAAATTCAGGGGATGGAAAGGCAGCAGCAGTGCTCCATTTGAGGTATAGGTGGGTGCAGTGAATCACATCACTGAAAAATATGTGACTCTGGTCAACCACTGTGGGCCATGGTACAGGCAATATAGAATATGATGATGTATGTTTTATCCTGGGCTATGAACTGTCATTGCTGTATATCCAACATTACCTCACTCATACAGGTTAGGGGATGGACAGGTCACTGTTATCATGATTTGCACAGGTGGCAGAGACATGCATGGACAGGTGACAACAGTAGTGTCATACTACCAGGGTCATGAAAGTTGGATGTGGTGCCATATAGTCTGTTAGGCTGTTGGGAGCATGGAAGACATCATCCAGTGTTGGATGGAGCTCCCTTGTTGTGATTGTTCCCAATATGCATTGTGGTAGCTTGCAGCCTAAGGACTCTGTGAAGAAGTCTGTGACAGGGATGGCGTAGAACTACTGGACCATGCTTGTGCTCCCTGATAGGATGTTCCGTGTCATGAGCCAAGAGATGGACAGTGACCAAGACCCAGATGATGGCCATTAGTGCATGTATTACACTATTAGCCCAGAGTGGTTATTCATGGTGTAAAATTACTTGAGCAGGTATGTCCAGTTTGTTTAGGTGTGCCAGAGAGGAGTGTGAAGAACATGGATAGCCATGAATATGAGCCTACCACACCCAGGAGAGTTGGCTACTGTGGCTAGAGCCAGCAGTAATACTATGTGTGGAACTGTCTGTGTCATGTGTGCATGCTCAGACCATGACCTGCCACATTATGTCCAGATCCTCTCACATCCGTGGAAAAGATGGCCTGCAGAATCAGACAGAGGAGGTAAGTTACCCTATGCCACATGGATGCAATGTTAGCCATCAGTGTCCCGAGCAGCAGTGTCCTCTTCCTGTCCCTATATCCCGTGTAACTTTACAAGTGTTGCTTACCATTCCACAGGCCATGGAGGTGTCCACCTCATAGTGCAAGTTATTCAGCACATTCACTGCTTTCACCTTGTGGGTATCCGCTCTCTATGCTTGGGTCACTGACCTGCAAAGCCACTGATTTATGGCATTTGAGCCACACATGCTGTGCCCCGTCACTGGCTCTGTAATGTTCAGCACCTGTCTGGGTATGAAGGGCTTGTCTGAATCCTGGTCTTCAAGTCTGTCTTTTGTAGTTCTGTCATTTTTACTCCTTTTGTGGATCTTTTCTCCCTGGGAACCACAGAAAATAATTGGCTCAACTGAACTTGATCTACAAACATACGTACATAAATAAATAGTGATCATTGAAGGTCTTAGCATGTTTTCTATATAATTGTAAACATATTTTTGACATCTACATGTCTAGCTCCTGTGATGTAGATGCTATCATGGTCAATTGTGCTTTACAAAAGAAGTACTGAAAACCTACAGTGTAGAAAACTCATAATAATATATATCCTGTGCAGGGGGCCAAGGTCTTTTCCGTAACTCCTGCCTTTCTGTTGTCGACTGTTTATTTTTTTTTGTCTTTATCTCTTCGTATGAATGTTAAACGTTTTTATATTATGGCTGTGCCAACACAGCTAAGTAATGTCTTACTTTTAACAAGAAACATATGTAGTGCAATGCATTCACATGTGCTCTACATTTGTACTTTGCAAAGTCTAAACTTTACATGCTAAGAGTTTTCCTAAATTTCATTTAAGCAGAAGAACGTTAAAGGCACTTCTGTAAGAACTGCATCTGTTTATTGTCATGATTTAATGAAATGTTACATTCTGTTTGCGACTTTTACACCCTCTACATGCACAAGTTGCTCATTCCAATACCCAAACCCCGTACAACTGTAACTCAAGTCTGTGAACAAGGAATTCATTGCCTCTAAACACTGGCCACCATTTACTGCAGAACTCCAGGTAAAATAACATTATCTAGGATGAAAAATCTTTGGGATTATGTTGCTATATTTTGCAGCCATTCTGATATCACATTTTAATTGTTTTAAAATCTTATGGCACTGCAATTGCTTGCATTTATTTGAGGCATGATGTAGCATGTTTTAAACTGCGTAAATTGCTCAAGTTCACACTAAAAAGACAATATTAATTGCACACAGCATGTACCATGCATACATTTTCTGCAAGTCATTTGTTTTAGTGTCAGATTCTGATAAAAATGGAAGAGGGGGAGTCCACTGACTATAATTTAAACTGTGATGTGAAAAAGTTGATGTCTGCCCCAGTTTGCACTGTGTAAGAATTTTAAAGGGTTGTTTAAAAATTAATTTCTTTAATATAGCCCTGCTGAGAAATGCCTGCAGTACTAGCTAGCATAGATATAAAAGTAATCTGTCTATATAATGAAGCATGAGGTAATTTAAAGCTATTAAGTATGGGGTCATTGCAGGCACGCTCATAGGCCCCCAGTAAGAATTTATTGTGGGTTTGCTATGCTTCTCAGCTTTCATTGAGGGCGATGCTTTTCACAAACTGTACTGTGGTCTCTTAAACAAAACTATAAATCAATGTTACAGTCTGAACTTTTACTGCAAAGCCAGATAACTTATACACACCTCATTTTGTTTCATACTCCCTTGAAATCCATTCATTAAATAGCTCCAAATGTATCACTTGTATAAAAGTTATCCGTAGTGTGTTCTGTGGTCAAACAAAAATGTGAATTGCAACTCCCTGAGATTTTGCCCTGATTAAAAGCAGAAGTGTGAGTAATCCTTTATTTTAGAGGGAACACTGGGGAGTTTTATTGTGCTTGTATATGCCTTTATTGGGAGCCCAAAGGGATTATTTTTGGCTGATTCTTTTCTTAAAAAAAACACAGAAGGCAATACAGGGTGTAGTTGTATTTTTTGGGTTATATATTTACTGAAAAATGCTACCGTAAGGTGTATCACTGTCCATTTTCATTGCACTTTATATATCATGTGCCTGTGTTTACTTCTCAGATATCCCTTGTAAAGGGGCCTTTGGTTAAGTGAGAGAAACCCGGTAAACAGGACTGAGTAGCTTGAGATTAACCCAATAACCAATAAAACAGAACTGAATAACTAAGCTACAAAACACGGCTTCACTGTGCTGGTGATATGTATGTGCTCAATTTGTTTGCTGTTAAAATGTTTTCTGCTTTGTTTTACTTCTTGAGAATTAAATCAGCTGGTTCCAGAAAGAAGCCTGAGTATTTTTTTCTTTGTAATATGCACTTGTGTTTTCTTGGATTCTATACTAACATTTGTGTACCTTTGTTTGTCTTACTGTGTGTGTCTGTTTTTTATATATATATATATATATATATATATATATATATATATATATATATAGATATATATATATATATATATATATATATACATGGATTCCCTTCACAAGCTCGAATTTTTAAAACTTCAAACTGCAAATGGTCACGACCATATCTCTGAAGTTTTGAAACTTCATATGTTTTAAATGGCGATCGCTGTACAGCACGGAATGGGAAATTTACCGTTTTCCTCATTGTAGTGCGATCTTAGAGTTGGTATATTTGTTTAACAGGGGGTGTGAGGAGTGCAGGGAGCTTATCATCCCCACAAAAATGTAAAAAGAACATTTTTTTTTTTTTTTTACAATTTTGAAGTTTCAAAACTTCGATCTCATGGTCTCTATCATCTGCAGTTCGAAGTTTTGAAACTTCGAGCTTGTGAAGTAGATCCAAATATATATATGTGTGTCTACTTCAAAAGATTGAAGAGCCATATAATCACCTTTTATAAGATTGAGATCAAAGCAGTGAAACTCCAGATAACCAAAAATTTAAAAACACAAAACCCGGAACATTGAACTCTACAAGGCACTGTTTTACATTTCAAGACTGCCGACAGAAAATAACTATCACTGTTTTTACAGGGGGGCAAGGACCCTGCACCCCCACCCCCTAAATTATATATACCAACTCCGAAATCATACTACAGTGAGAAAAGGGTAAATTTCCTGATTCTCACTGTACCACGATCTCTAATTCAAACTGCTGATAGTTATTTGCTGTCAGCAGTCTTTAATTGTAGAACTGTGCCTTTAAGTGATGATCGGACTTCTGCTCACTTGTAGAGTTCGATGTTCTGGGTTTCATGGTTTTAAGCGTTCAATTATCTGGAGTTTCGTTGCTTTAGTCTCGATCTTATGAAAATCGATGATATGGGTCTTTGCTCTTTTGATGTATACCAATATAAATATCTCTCTCTCTCTCTATATATATATATATATATATATATATATATATATATAAAATTATATATATATATATATATATATATATCATTTCTAACTGTATAATATAGTCATTTATTTATTTGTTTTATATTCTTTTTTGTCCCTTGTCCCTACCGTCAGCACACCTCATAATTTTCTTCCTGCGTACTGAAGTTAAAACTTAGCAGCAAACACATCATCATCATACTGGTAGAGGTAAAGGTTGATTTTTTTTCTGGACTACGTGGGGATGCTAATAGCACCATGACAGCAGACTTTCAACTGTGCTGCCCTGGTTGTACATTCATAGTCTTGTGCACTGCTGCATAATGGCTACCATCCTGGGCATAACTTAATGGACACTAATATCTCCATCCATAATGCTGTGTGCTAAAACTGGATACTTAAATGAGTCCAGGAGTTATGAAAGGCAAAAGTGCAAATGACAAAAATATGCAGCGAGTCTTAATACATTTTTACAGAGTGGTTTCACCCCTACATCACCCAGAATCAATGAGATGCACCCTCATTCCACAATACGCTAACTCTGGAGGTGCTGTAGCTCAGAGTAGGGAGAATATTGAAAGGAACTGCAACCACAGAATTAATTCACATGCCCTGCATGTGTGTTTTCAGTCTGTATCACAATTGTGTTTTTTTTTTTTTAGAATTTCAGCAGAAGCCTATCAAAACTCTTGCTTCCACTGCACTACTGTCTTGCAAGTGGGCCTGGCCTTTACCTTGGGGGAGGCAGTGTCGGTCACTCACTCCCATCTTACTTTATCAGCTCTCCAGCACATAGACTACTGGAGCATAGGTTCATAGTTATGTATGTATTAGGCTAGCTGTGATTGTAGGCCATTTTAAGCCTAGCCAGTTTCACTTTGGGTGCTTGAATTAACATATCGCATTTGATGTTAGATTGGCCTTACCCATCCCATAGTCAATAATTATGCACCGCCCCTGCTGAGAATAACTGGGATCACCCCATAGATAATTTTAGGGACCCATGCATGGAGTTGCCTCTGTTCATTAGTAGCACAGATGACAGTCCTGGGGTACATTTTTGTTTTCCATCCACAGATCCAAGTTGAGCTTGAATATGGACAAGGATAAGCTTTGGTTTATATGGATGCAGGATTCAGCGTATAATGACAGGTCCTTCTATCCTTTTAGTAAGCTATCATTGTGGGCTTTCCAGTTATTGCACTTGTCTGAACAGATGTATGTCAAAAGAGGCATTATATTAAATAATTGGTCTCATGTGAGTTGAGTAAAGGGGGACAATGCCATCCCTAGATCTATACACAATCCCTTTATTTATAAGCTGTACAATATAGAATTACTTCCTTATGAAAATGGATATGTTGGTTAAAAGTTAGACCACTGTCCACATAATTTCCCAAATCCCAAACAAGTGAGTAAACTCTTAGGGGTGTACTGTCAATGTGGTTATTACCTGGGCTAGATAACTTCCTGAAGGATACAGTAAGGCATGTTTTGCCATTTAGTTTCAGTCCATGATTTTGACCCCAGTTATTGATTTGGGACAAACCTTCCTGCAGGATGGCTAGGTCATCTGGGGAGTCAGTTACTGCTCCTAGCTTGCAAGAATCTGCAACCTTAGTCAGAGAAGTAGATACCAAATAGGAGAGGTCCTTGCTCAATCATCAACGACTGAAAAGGATCAATTGTCAGTCAGCAAGACTTCATATGTCTGTACAATGATGTTGTGTTATGTATACATTTTCATACATTTATTCTTTTTCGTGTTTGCTTTTTAAATTTAAGGAACCATGGTTATGTACAAGCACGACAGGGAAATTGGACCTGGAATTCCATTTATCATGTTTTCCCAGACACTGAGAAAAAGATTGATGAATCCTGGTCAATCAGTGTTAATGCATATGGGTTCATAGCCATACTAAGCTGTTGATTGAGAGGACCATTATTAGCCTGGCCACAAAACCCCAAACCATAGGCTCCCATTGACATGACTAATAAATAACTTACAACAGGATGGCACTAAAGCAACCCACTGAGGAGAAGGATGCAATATTCAGCCTCAGCACAGAAGAGGTAAGAAGAGATCTAAGGAGAGTGAACCCCAGGAAGGCTGCTGGCCCAGACAACATACAGGACAAGGTGTTAAAAGGCTGTGTTGATCAACTATGTACAGTATTCAAGGAAATATTTAACAACTCTCTTGCCATGGCAAAAGAGCCTTCATTGTTACAAGGAAGCTAACATCATCCCACTATGTAAGAAAACCACTCCTTCCAGCTCTAATGACTACAGGCCAGTCGCTCTGACATCCACTGTTATAAAATGTTTTGAGCGGCTGACCAAAAAGCATCTTTCATCATGCCTACCTTCTGATTTTGACCCTCTGCAGTTTGTGTACAGAGCTAACCGATCCGCAGCTGATGCCATATCAGTAGCACTACACTTCTCCCTGGAGCATTTAGAGGGCAAAGACAACCATGTGAGGATGCTGTTCATAGACTTCAGCTCTCCATTTAATATGATGGTACCAATGCAGCTGATAGAGAAACTGGCACATTTAGAAATCAGTAAACATCTCTGTAACTGGATCCTGGGCTTCCTGATTGAGAGACTACAGATGGTGTGTTTGGGTAGGAACACATCAAAGTGCATCACGAATAACACCGGTTTTCCAGGAAGTGTTCTCAGTCCACTGTTATTCACCATCCTGACCCACAACAGCTATGCTAAGCACATGTCCAACCATATCATCAAGTTTGCTGCTGATACCATAATCGTGGGGATCATCACAAAGGAGGATGAAAGGGCATACAGAGAGGAGTTGGCATCTTTGATCAGTTGGTGCACGGGGAACATCCTTGACCTGAATATAAGCAAGACCAAAGAGATTATCATCAACTTCACGAAAAGGAGAACAAACCACCCAGTCCTCAGGATCAATGGTGAGAGTGTGGATAGGGTTAAGAGTACAAAATTCCTGGGTGTACACATATCAGAGGATCTCTCCTTGTCAGGAAACACCAGCCAACTGATCAAGAAAGTGTACCAATGCCTCCACTTTTTAAGAAGGCTGAAAACAGCTAAGCTTCCTCCTCATATTCTCTCCACCTAATATAGAGGGGCAATAGACAGCATCCTCACCTACAACTTCACAGTGTGGTTTGGAAGCTGCACAGTTACAGAAAGAAAGGTGCTACAAAGAATGGTGTGGGTTGCAATGAAGGTAACAGGTTCCAGTCTTCCATCAATACATCTTTATTCTGAAAGAAGCATCCAAAAGCCACCAAAATAATACAGGACAACACACATCCTGTGCATGGACTGTTTAAGCTTCTGGCATCAGGCAGGAGATATCACAGCATCTGCTGCAGAACTACAACATTCAGTAACAGTTTCTACCCTACAGTGATTATTCTTCTGAACTCTGGCACTTGTCCCAGGAGTGTAGACACATACGTCATTTTTTATTTATTTGTGCAGTATATACTTCCATATATTTTAAGTAAGTGCAATATTTTTTTATTTTATCTGAGATATCTCTGCAGTGGCCCAGTAATCAAGGAGTCTCAATCCTCACCACTGGCAACAGAGAGGGATGTACACAATGGGAGGATGACAAGTACACACACAGTAAAGTACAGTTTCCCCTAAGAGCACACAAAGATCACAGTCAGTTTGGGGCTGGTTTCTCCTTCTTTCTCCAGATCCCCAATAAGACTCCCCACTGGCGCACCTATAGGGTTATGATATCAGATGAGTGGCCAAGCTAAGACCTCCTGCACCCACTCTGTCCAACCAGTGCTTCGTGTCCCTGCCCAAGTAGCTGACACACACACACACACACACACACACACGCGTGCGCACACGCACACACACACACACACACACACACACACACACTTTGAGATTTGATTGATCAACAAACACGCACACACCTGGGGAAGGCTGGCACAGGTTTACTAGCTATGCCCCCTTCTGCCCAGACTGTAAGGTAGTACCAGCTGCCACCAACCACCCTTACTTATCAGCTACTATAAGGCCCTTACAAAGGGTGTCCAATCCTACTGTTTGATGTTTCTGTTAATCCAAATGGTAGCCTGACCAAGACTTGCAAGGCTATTTAGGAGTGGCCTGAACAGTGTCACCAAATACATATACAAGTACTCTTAAGAGCTTAAATATGTCTCACAAATATCAGCCACAAAGATAGGTATAAATATATTTAATAATAAATAATAAAATAACAAGACAATACTCAGAGGAAACAAACACAGTTACTTCAGAGTTCAAAATCACAGGAAATATTTTAAAACAGTGTTGCAGGACAGTCTCAAATAAATACAGAAAACATCTAAGCTAACCTTTACTATATTCCTATCTATATCTAAGAGAGATATTATGCCCTTAATGTTACTTACAAGCAAGTGCATATGTGATGATGATGGATGTTCCCAGGTCAAAGACTAAATACAAAATGCATTGTCACTCTCTGAGAGAGTTCCCAAATTAATATCAAACATTACTGCTGGGCCAGCTTGGATGACATCACTCTTTGTCACCTGACTTCAGTTCCCAGCTAAATCAGAAACTAATAGAATTTTAACATCCCTGTGTGAGAAGTACATCTCTCTCAGATATTTGCTCAGAACTGTGTAGCTGCTAGGAAGTCCTACAGCAATAAAACATTTTTTTCATTTTAGACCTAGTAATTACTTATCTTTCCAGATAATAGAAAAAATTCTAGCTCTAGACATTGTGTGTGCTTCTGCATTGAAACTAACTTTTATAGCAGAACTGTAAAGCACTTAATTTCAACTTGTTTTCTTGGCATTTTGTGTGTTAATCTATGTTCCAGCAGGGTATGCTGTGGTTACATTCTTGAAACTCAGTACATAACATACAGTTCTGTATAAATCATATCAATATTCACAAATGACATAGAATTATTTACAAAATTCCAGATAGCTGAGATGGCAGTGTCACATTTCTCTGCTACCTGAAAACTCAAGCTAGTTTTTCAAGTGACCCTTGAGAAACGTTTCTTGAGAGGGTGGACCCTATCTGGAAATACCATATCCTATTCCCTTTCTTGAGAACCCATCTGCATTGGCATTGTAGACCCCACTACAGTGCTGCATTGTCATATCATGTGCTTGCAACCCTAGGCTCCACATAAGTAACTTGGCATTTTGCTGGTTGGCTCAATGTAGCCATGTTAAGGGATTGCGATCTGTAA
Source organism: Protopterus annectens (assembly GCF_019279795.1). NCBI lineage: Eukaryota > Metazoa > Chordata > Ceratodontiformes > Protopteridae > Protopterus > Protopterus annectens. Next base: position 142,365,523 of record NC_056748.1, on the reverse strand, counting down.
CTACAGTGAATTTCCTTCCATACAGATAAGGCTGAAGATTCTGCAGTGCCCATACTATGGCATAGCATTCCTCCCTGAGTTGGAGCCTACGACTGAGATATAACACTGGGTGTTCTTCCCCTCTGAAGAAACCTGGCTAAGTACAGCCCCCACCCTTTGGTTTGAAGCATCCACCTGCACAACAAATTCTTTGCTGTAATCTGGACTGTCTAACAAAGGGGGTACTCCCAAAGCACATTTAAGCTTCTGGAATGCCTGCCCACATGCTGGGGTCCACACTCCCTTATCTAGCCTGGTTTTCCTTGTCAGGTCTGTGAGGGCACAGCTATAGTACTATAATTAGGGACAAACTTTCTTTCTTACCCTGCTGTTACTAAGAATACCCTCACCTGCATTTTGGTAATGGTGCAGGCCATGCTTGAATGGCCTCTGCTTTGGCAGGTTCTGGCCTGATCTTGCCATTCCCCACTCTATGTCTCGGGTAGGAGTCTTCTGCCATATCCACCTGACACTTACTGGGCTTAATGGCCAACCCTGCCCTCTGAGTCTGCCCAGCACCTTCCTGTCATGCTGAAGGTACTCCTGCCAGGATTACTGTAGATGGCAATGTCATCCATGTAAGCAAGGGAAAAATCTCCTGCTTTTGCTAGGATATGATCTACCAGCCTCTGGAAAGTCACTGGGGCATTTTTCATCCCAAAAGGTATCTTTGTGAACTCCTACAAGCCAAAAGGAGTCATAAAGGCTGACCTCTCTCTAGCACTGGGGGTCAAGGACACCTGCCTCTAACCCTCAGTAAGATCAATGGTGGTAAGATACTTAGACCCACCCAGCTGCTCTAGGGCTTCATCTGTCCTAGGCATGGGGTAAGTATCTGACTCTGTGTGACTATTTAATTTCCTGTAATCCACACAGAACCTGGAGCTCCCATCCTTCTTTGGTACCAGCACCACTGGTGAGGCCCAGGGACTACTGGACTTCTGAATTACCCCTAGTTCCAACATTTCCTGTATCCCCTCTGTCAGGACCTGTTTAACTCTCTCAGGTACCCTCTAAGGGGGCCTGCTTAATAGGCCTTTGGGGTGCTGTATCCACATGGTGCTGCATCAGGTGGGTGCACCCTGGTTTCCCAGTGAACATGTCCCCAAACTCATGTAACACTGCTCAGATTTCTCAAACCTGGGTAAGGGATAACTGCTGGGACATTGCTACCCATTCCACTGAGGTGTCAGTTCGAGTCTCAGTGAGGAGATCAGTCACCAGAGCCACCTCAGATCCCTCCTGCCATTCACTGCAAATACTCAGCAGAAGGGCCTCTCTGTCATAGTAAGGTTTCATCATGTTAGCATTTTTAGACAGGTAAAACTTGAGTTACCTACTTTCACATCTAACTCCTCTAGTGCACACTGCAGTGTTTAGGATAAATCGTTTTTTTCATCTTACCTTTAAGCATCCCTGTGACTAGCGCTTCTTTTAAAACCTTCTGGAAAGCACAAGGAAGTCTTATAGGTTCATAGGTTGGTGGTAGGCTATTTGCCCTAGGGGCCTATACAAGCCTAGCCATAACAATTCCCTAGATATTTCTTCCCACAGTATTTACTTCCCTGAACCCCTGTCTAGCAGGGCAACTGTCATGATCCCCGGGGTGAATTTCCTATCTCCTATCCAATCATAAAGGTTCCTTTTGAAGAGGGCCAAGGAGGTGCTCTGCTTGACATGTATGGGCAGTCTATTCCAGAGTATGGGAAGTTTCTGGGTCATGAACCTATCCCTCCAGCATGTTTTGTTCATTGTGATGACAAGGTTTAGATCCCTGGAGCATGTGGCTCTGAAGGATTGTGATTTCTGTAAGTGGAGCATGTACAACAGCTCAGGGTTTGACATGGCCTTGTATGTTAAGCAGAGATCGCCTTTGAGTAGACGATATGCCACAGAGTATAGTTGGAGTTGTTTTGGATGGCCAGCATATGGCATCTGCTTTAGGCCTCAGATTCTTTTAGTGAGGTATTTCTGCGGCCTTTCCAGCTGTTGCAGATATCTTGTGAGGTACATACCAATGGGGAGTTATACTGTATAATAGGTCTAATGAGGGATGAGTACAGTGGGACAATGACCTCCTTTTTCCTGGATGAAAAGCCCTTAGTGATGAGGTGTGCTACATAGAAGGTTTTCCTGACTGTTGTGGTGATGTGGTTATCGAAGGGGAGACCACCGTCCACCTGTGTCCCTAAGTCTCTCATCACACTTTCGGTGTTTAGTGTACTGCCACCTATGTGGTAATTCATGGGTACTATACATTTCTTGTCATTAAGCTTGAGACCATTGCTTTGGCACCAAGCATATGTTTCCTTTATGTTTCATCATTTCACATCATTTGGGGATTCAATAATGGCTCCCAGTTTGCAGTCATCTGCGAACTTTGTTAGCCAGAGTCTCTTAGTGTTGTAGATGTCAAGCAAGAGCGGTCCCAGGAGTGAACCCTGAGGTACTCTGCTTGTCTGGAGCTGGATTTGGAGTCGGCTTCTTTTACAGTCTGGGTTTTGTCAGTAAGCCAGTTGGCAACCCATCGAGTGATGTAGGGATTTATGCCCAGCTTAGTAAGTTTATCTATGATTCCAGAGTGGGGGATGGTGTCGAAGGCCTTGGCGAGGTCTAGATGGGCTGTATGGGACCGCCTTACCCTTTTCCACATATCTGGAGACTGATTTGAAGAAATCAGTCAGGTTCAGGAGACAAGATCGGCCCTTCACGAACCCAAACTGGGTGGGGTCCAGTATTTGAAGATTGCCAATGTGTTTGTTTATAAGTTCCATGATAATGCGTTCCATGCCCTTGCAGGTCAGGCTCGTCAGACTGATGGGACGGTAGTTCCCGGGATCCAAGGTGGATCCCCTCTTGTGCAGTGGGAAAACTGTAGCTGTGCGCCACTCACTGGACACGAAGCTGAGGTGAGGCTATGATTAAACATGACACTTAGGTGAGGTGCCAGTTCATTTTGTAGTTCATGTAGTACACAGTCCAGGATGTCATCTGGTCCCATGGATGCTGTATTCTTAGCTTTGGAGATTGCGGTTTCTACCTGTGTGCCAGTGATTACTGGAATTTGGCAATCTTTTGGTATTGAGATGGGCCCTTTAGGGGGTGAGAGGGGGGTGAAGTTGGCACTAAATCGTTCTGCCAGGATATTGGCAATTTCCTTGGGATCAGTATATTTTATGCCATTCTGTTGTAGCTCAGAGCAGATCTGAGCATCGCCAATTAGATTCTTGACATGTCTATAGAATGCCTTGTGGTTGTCTTTGGAATCTTTGGCAGTTTTATTTTCATAACTAGCTTTTGAGGATTATATGAGGGATCTCAGCTTCTTACTGAGGCTGGTAAGAGAGTTTTTTGCATCCTGGTATTTTCCTATTTTCTGCAACAGTTTCTTCCTTCTGTTGTATAGTTTGTTTATGGCAAGGGAACCACCAGATTGGCTTCCTTTTTATGAAGGAGAGCATCTTGGTTCTATTTGGGATGGCACGATTCATGCATGAGTGGATGTGCTCATACAGTGCCTTAGTGTAGGATTCAGCAGTCGAACTTTCAGATCCCATCTGCATGGGTGTCATGAAGTTTGTCACTTCTGACTTGAGTAGCATGAAGTTGGCTTTGGAGAAGTTTTTTACGGAGGTTTCCTTACTGGGGGGTGGGGGTGGGGTGTGGATGTCAAGGGTGGTTTACTTATGGTCAGACCTGACCAATGAGGGGATGACTAGTGGTGTCAAGCATCTATCTCCCATGTTGGTAATGACCAGGTCTAGGATATTGGAGCCCCTGGTGGGACAATGGATTAGTTAATCCAGGGCGTTGGAATTTATGAATTCCAAGAACCGTTGGGAAAAGATGTTGGAACCTGAGTAGTTTTCCCAGCTAATGGCAGGGTAGTTGAAATCACCCAGTATTAGGGTGTTTGGTTGTATCTTAATATTTTCCAGTATGTTTAGAAAGGTGTAGTGAGAATCCTGGGACATGGTGGTGAATTTGTAGCAAGCTACAGTTTGGGTTGCAGTCTTACCTAGTGTTAGTTGCACCTGGAGAATTTCAGATGCATTTTGTTGGGCAACTACCCTGGAGGTGTGAATATCCTTGGTGAATATGCACACTCCTCCACCTTTACTGTTTTGGTCTTGGTTTGGTTGCCGAAAAGTGTGGTAAGAGTTGTAACCTGATATTGCAGGGGTGCTCTCTGGAGCCTCTCTGGATGACAAACCCACCACCATAACAGGTAGAAGCATGCAAAATCTGAAGGTAATGCTGCTCAATGCTAGAAGTCTAAACCTCAAAATGCACTCTCTCGAAGCACTCCTAAAAATGGAGAACATCGATATCTGTGCAGTAACTGAGACCTGGTTCAAGGCTCCAGAGAGCACCCCTGCAATACCAGGCTACAACTCTTACCACAAACAATAAAGGTGGGGGAATGTCCATATTCACCAAGGATATTCACAATACCAGGCTAGTTGCCCAACACAATGTGTATGAAATTCTTCAGGCGCAACTAACACTAGGTAAGACTGCAATCCAAGTTGTAGCTTGCTACAGATCCCCCACCAAGCCCCAAGATTCTCACTACACCTTTCTAAACATACTGGAAAATATTAAGATACAACCAAACACCCTAATACTGGGTGATTTCAACTACCGTGCTATTAACTTGGAAAACTACTTGTGTGCCAACACCTTTACCCAACGGTTCTCGGAATTTATAAATTCCAATGCCCTGGATCAACTAATCCATAGTCTCACCAGGGGCTCAAATATCCAAGACCTTGTCATTACCAACATGGGAAACTGATGCTCCACACCTATGGTCACCCCCTCGTTGGTCAGGTCTGACCATAAGCTAATCACTCTAGACATCCACATCCCACCCCCACTCCCCAGTAAGGAAACATCCACAAAAAACTTCTCCAAGGCCAACTTCATGCTACTCAAGTCAGAGGTGACAAACTTCATGACACCCATGCAGATGGGAACTGAAAGTTTGACTGCCGAATCCTACACTAAGGCACTGTAGGAGCACATTCACTCATGCATGAATCGTGCCATCCCCAATAGAACTAAGATACTCTCCTCCAGAAAAAGGAAGCCAATCTGGTGGTCCCTTGCCATAAACAAACTTTACAACAAAAGGAAGAAATTGTTGCAAAAAAGAGGAAAATCCCAGGATGCAAAAAACTCCCTTACCAGCCTCAGTAAGAAGCTGAGATTTCCTCATAAAATCCTCCAAAGCTAGTTACGAAAATAAAATTGACAAAGATTCCAAAGACAACCATAAGGCATTCTATAGCTATGTCAAGAATCTAAATGGCAATGCTCAAATCTGCTCTGAGCTACAACAGAATGGCATTAAATATACTAATCCCAAGGATATTGCCAATATCCTGGCAGATCAATTCAGTGCAAACTTCACCCCACTCTCACCCCCTAAAGGGCCCATCTCAATACCGATAGATTGCCACATTCTGGTAATAACAGCCACGCAGGTAAAAAATGCACTCTCCAAAGCTAAGAATACAGCATCCATGGGAATAGACGACATCCCAGGCTGTGTACTACATGAACTACAAAATGAATTGGCACCTCACCTAAGTGTCATGTTTAATCATAGCCTCACCTCAGGCTTTGTGCCCACTGAGTGGCACACAGCTACAGTTATCCCACTTCACAAGGGGGGATCCACCTTTGGATCCTGGGAACTACCGCCCCATCAGTCTGACAAGCCTGATCTGCAAGGCAATGGAACGTATTATCATGGAACTTATAAACAAAGACATTGGCAACCTTCAAACACTGAACCCCACACAGTTTGGGGTCATGAAAGGCTGATCTTGTCTCCTGAACCTGATTGACTTCTTCAAATCGGTCTCCAGAGCCGTGGACGAGGGTAAGGTGGTCCACACATACTATCTGGACCTCGCCAAGACCTTCGACACCGTCCCCCACTCTGGAATCATAGATAAACTTACTAAGCTGGGCATTAATCCCTACATCACTCGATGGTTTGCCAACTGGCTTACTGACAAAACCCACACTGTAAAAGTAGCCAACTCCAAATCCAGCGCCAGACAATTGACAAGTGGAGTGCCTCAGTGTTCAGTCCTGGGACTGCTCTTGTTTGGCATCTACTTCTCTGAAGTACATGCCAACACTAAGGGACTCTGGCTAACAAAGTTTGCAGATGTCTGCAAACTGGGAGACATTATTAAATCCTCAAATGATGTCAATATTCTACAAAAGGGCCTTACAGAAACAGATGCTTGGTGCCAGAGCCATGGGCTCAAGCTCAATGCCAAGAAATGTATAGTTATCCCCTTTGGGAAAAAACATGTACCCATAAATTACCACATAGGTGGCTGTACACTAAACACTGAAAGTGTGGTAAGATACTTAGGGACACAGGTGGACAGTGGTCTCCCCTTCGATAACCACATTGCCACAACAGTCAGGAAATCATTCTATGTGCCACACCTCATCACTAAGGGCTTTTCATCCAGAAAAAAAGGAGGTCATTGTCTCACTGTACTCATCACTCATTAGACCCCATTATAGAATACAACTCCCCATTTGGTAAGTACCTCTCAAGACATCTGCAACAACTGGAAAGGCCGCAGAAATACCTCACTAAAAGAATCACAGGGCTAAAGCAGATGGCCAATGCTGACCGTCTAAAAAAACTCCACCTATACTCTGTCGCATATCGCCTACTCAGAGGCGATCTCTGGTTAACATACAAGGCCATGTGAAACCCAGAGGTGTTGGACATGCTACACTTAAAGAAATCCCTATCCCTTAGAGAGACATGCTCCAGGGATCTAAACCTTGTCATCACAATGAACAAAACATGCTAATGGGATAGGTTCCTGACCCAGAGACTCCTCAGACTCTGGAATGGACTGCCCATACATATCAAGCAGAGTGCCTTGATGATTGGATGGGAGATAGGAAATTCACCCTGGGGATCACGTCAGTTGCCCTGCTAGACAGGGTTCCAGGTAAGTAAAAACTGTGGGAAGAAATAGCCAGGGAATTGTTATGGCTAGGGTTGTATAGGCCCTAGGGCCGATAGCCTAGTACCAAGCTATATACCTATGGTACAATTTGTGCCCCTGCCTCCCGGCTAGCAGTTTTACCATGTAGTTAATATCACTGACCTTCCTTCCTACCTTGTAGGGTCCTTCCCAAACTGTCTGCAGTTTGTTGTGTCTGACAGGAATGAGGAGCATTACCTGCTGCCCTACAGCATACTCTCTAGCTCAAACATTCCTGTCATACCAGACCTGTTTCTGCTATTGGGCTTCTACCAGCTTCTCCTGGGCCAAGCCCATGAGGTCCCTGAGCCTTGTCCTGAGGTTTAGGACATATGCCACAACAAATTCCTTGTGAGATTCACACACACCTTTCCAGTCATCTCCAATCAGATATGGAGATACTCTCTCCCTTTGCCCATACAGCAACTCAAAGGGTGAAAAACTTGTGGATTCATGCGGTTACCTCTCTTTAAGCAAACAACAGATGGGGCAAATATTTGTCCCACTCCCTCTTGAACTGGTATGCAAATGCCTGTAGCATTGTCTTGAGTGTAGAGTTTAACCTCTCAACAAGACCATTAGCCTGGGGATGGTAGCGGGTCGTCTTTAATACTTCATCCCACAGTACTTCTATAGACAAGCCAGCAGGTCTGACTTGAAATTGGCACTGTTGTCAGTCAGTTTTTCTTTTGGGAAACCCACCCTGCTGAAAATCTCTAACAAAGCATTTGCCACCTTCTCTGCCTCAGTGGAGGACAGAGCCACTGCTTCAGGGTATCTGGTAGCATAATCTACTACCACTAGGGTATAATTTTTCCATGTGGATCTTTGGGTACACAGAGGCCCTCAGTGTCCATAGCTACCCTCTGAAATGGCTCCACAGTCATAGGCAAAGGGCATCAAAGGAGCTTTCACCTTGTCTCCTGCCTTGCCTACATTTTGGCACTGCTCACATGTTGTGGAGTACCTTGGTACATCTCTGGAAATACCACACCAATAAATGTTCTGCATAATATTTCTCTTTGTACGTTTTATGCCCATGTGACCTGCAAAGGGAATGTCATGGGCTATGGCTAGAAGTGCCAGATTGTAGGCTGTGGGCACTACCAACGGCTGTATTCTCTCACCCTGTAGCCCACCTTCAGGGGTCCACGCTCTTTGCAGCAACCCTTTGTCCCAGTATACAGATTTCCCCTTCCCTTGAGAATCAGGTGCCTCACTAGCTACCTACCTCAAACCTTATAATGTAGGGTCTGAGAGCTGAGCCTGTCTCAAGTCTCTCCTTGTAACCATTCCCAGCTCCCCTTCCACTGGAAGTCTGGCATCCTCTGACAGTGATGCCTCACTGTCATTCTAGGTACTACTACTACTCACCTCTGCCCTTGCAGTCACTTTGTCCAAGGGAACATCAGTACCCACAAGCAGCTGTGGCTCACCTTCAGTCTCACTGCTACAGGGTAGCTCCCTTCTTGAAGTAACCACCTCACCAGTCCTAGCTGCAAGTGTGTGATCTGTCTGGGTCTCCTCCAGGCTACCAGACCCACATGCTTGTCTCTAAGCCTGACGGCATATAACTACATGCACACAGGGTTACTGACTTATCAGAATCATTCCCTATCAGGAGATCTGCAGGGATATCCTCAAACACACCAACTTGCTAGCTTCCTTTTCCACCCTCCCAGTCCAGGTGAACCCTAGCCAAAGAAATTTGGAATGGGGTCCCCCCTAAAGCTCTGACTGGAGTAGTCTGCCCAGGCAAGTAGTGCTCCTCTTTAACCATTGTAGGCTTCTCAATGGTTAGGTCAGAGGCTGTCTCTCTCTTAGCAGTGGCCTCTTTTCCATTTATTAAGATAGGATATAATCTCTTGTGGTAGTCCGATACCCTTGTTTGTCTCGAGACAACTTACTGCTGGCATATTTTCATTCCCACTTACTGGCTCTCACCTTTTGTTCCCCACCTTGCCTCCATGGACATGTGTATGCTACATGGCCCCACTGGTTACATTTAAAACATTTAACCCTTGGTCTTGGATATATACCTGGACTAGCAGCTTCGCTACTGGCAGAATCTGTTGGGGAAGTCTGGGCTGTTAGTCCCATGAGTACGTTTCCTGTGCAGGGATAACCTGCTTGCTAGGTATAGGTCTCCCTTCTTCCCCAACTTGTCTGGAGTAGTGCATTGTCTGTCAGCTAACGAGATGCTCATGTCCTCAGGCAAAGTTCTAAGGCCTTGTTCCCTCACCAAAAGGTCTGCCAGCCCTTCAAAAGTGGTGATCTGACACCACTCACCTACTTATGAAAATAGATGTTTTGTTCAGCAACATATTCACACACATTTCCACCTGCCTTGCGTCTATGCTCACAAAGCTTTTTTCTGTAAGCTTCAGCTGTTAACTTAAAGCATTCTAAAAGGCAGTTCCTTACAACATTATATATTAAACAGTCAGTATCAGACAGTTTAGAAGTAACATTTATAGCTTTACCATTGAGTAAAGGGGTCAGGAACCGTACCCAGAGACCTTGGTCAACATTTTGCTGTTTACATACCCTTTCAAATATATGAATGAAACTATCAGAATTATCCCCCTCTGTAAATTGTGGAAGAAATTTACTGACCTTTGCTGCTTCTGGGGTTCAGTTACTCCCTTCCCCATTACCTCCATGACCCTGGTGAAGAGTCAGCATCTCCTTTTCATGTTGCCACAGTCTCTCCTTCTCCTCAGCCTCAAGACATCTCAGTCTCTCTGCTGCTTCTTTTTCCAAATGCTTGGCCTCCAGCTCGTCTGTTTAACTCCAGATGGATTTTTAGGTCCTCTGTGGAAAGTTTGAGCTGTCCATTTTCTGAGTGTTGTACATCTCAAAGGCCAGTCTGTTTGTCCTCCTGGTTGCTATCATGTGATGCAGCTGTGAGTAAAGCTGCAATCATATCTGCTTTAGTCAGGTTGGCATGCATCAGCCTTTTAGCCTGGCACATCTCAGCCAACTAGCTCCTTGTTAGCTTGCCATACTCCTCTGCTGGCATGCTGGACTGCTCACCTTGACTAACTAAGCTAACAAAAATTAAAACAATTGTGATATGATCTCTGAATGTTCAATGTGTGGCTGATTTGAGAGTATAAACACCTTCAGTGACCACTGTACACAGGCTACAGGAATTCAATATCCACACCCCACTACATGCCAGTTAATATGTGATGTGGCTATCTTACCACAGTCAACCAATAAGTATGTGATGTGGCTATGCCACCACTGCTAATCAGTTAATGTGTGATGCCCCTGCGCTGGCTCAGTAATCAAGGAGGTCCAATGCTCACCACTGGCAATAGTGAGGGCTGTACATAATGGGAGGATGACAAGTAAACACACAGTAAAGTACAATTTCCCTTAAGAGCACACAGAGATCACAGTCAGTTTCGGGCTGGTTTCTCCCATTTTCTCCAGATCCCCAATAAGACTCCTCACTGGCACAGCTATAGGGTTAAGATGTCAGCTGAGTGACCAAGCTAAGACCTCCAGGACCCTCTCTGTCCAACCAGTGCTTTGTGTCCATGCCCAAGTAGCTGTCACACACATACACACACACCTGTGAATGGTTGGCTAGATGTGCCCCCTTCTGCCCTGACTATAAGTTAGTAACAGCTGCCACCAGCCACCCTTACCTATCAGCTACTATAATGCCCTTACAAAGGGTGCCCAATCCTACTGTGTAATGTTATTATTAATCCAAATGGTAGTCTGACCAAGACCTGCAAGGCTATTTAGGAGTGGCCTGTACAGTGTCACCAAATACATAGGCATGTACTTTAAGAGCTTAAATATGTCTTACAAATATCAGCCAGAAAGATGGGTTTAAATCTATTTAATAATAAATAATAAAAGAACAAGACAATACTCAGAAAACAAACGCAGTTACTTCAGAGTTCAAAATCACAGGAAATATTTAAAAACAACATTGCAGGACAGTCTCAAATAAATACAGAAAACATCTAAACTAATCTTTACTATATTCCTATCTATATCTAAGAGAGATACTATGCCCTGAATCTTACTTACAAGCAAATGCAGATGTGATGATGATGGATGTTTCCAGGTCAAATACAAAATGCATTGTCACTCTCTGAGAGAGTTCCCAAATTAATATCAGACATTACTGCTGGGCCAGCTTGGATGACATCACTCTTTGTCACCTGACTTCAGTTCCCTGCTAAACCAGAAACTAATAGAATTTTAACATCCCTTTGTGAGAAATGCATCTCTCTCAGATGTTTGCTCAGAACTGTTTAACTGCTAGGAGTCCTACATCAATAAAACACTTCACAATTTAAACCTAGTAATTACTTTTCTTTCCAGATGATAGAGAAATATCTAGTTCTAGACATTGTGTCTGCTTCTGTCTTGAAACTAACTTTTATAGCACAATCGTAAAGCACTTAATTTCAACTTATTTTCTTGAAGTTGGTAAGTTAATCTTCTGCATTCCAGCAGGATATGCTGTGGTTACATTCTTGAAGCTAAGTACATAACATACATTTCTGTATAAATCATATCAGTATTCACAAATGACAGAATTATTTACAAAATTCCAGATAGCTGGTCTGGCAGTGTCACAATATCCATAGCCACTATTATTTAACCAGCTCAAGTGCAGTATTAGACAAATAACTTGGGCATTTCAATCTGTAGTGTGTTTTGTATTACATTAAATAGGGTAGTTAATTTAACTCAAGGGAGGGTATTTTTTTCATATACGAGTGTCGGTAAATGTCTCTGCTCTTTCTTGCTTGTATTGGGAGTAGTATTGTATCTGTTAGTTATGTTTATTCATTTACTTGTATTGTTTCATTTTCTTTTGTAATCTCAAGAATTGAGCTGATGCATGACATTTCATTTTGGCTAGATGTGTGTAGTTATAAATGACAGTGACGTTTACTCTGAGTTTGACTTTACTACACCCCTTTTCAATTAGGACTTGGAAGGCCAGACCAGGGTGTATTTTTGATTGCCCATGTTTTCATCTATGTGGGAGCTACAGAACTTTGCTTTACATCCAAAGAAGGTCTCGTCCATAAAAGAGGAAGTCTGTGTGATATACGTTTTTCTCACCAACCGAGTCTGTTTGTTTCTGTGGCAGTTAAGATCTCTGAGTTGGTGTTGAGGGTTTTGTTAGTTTTGCAGATATGCAGGAAGTCAAATAATGATTATATCCTTGGAGGCTCTGTAGGTTGGACAGTGGTCAAGTATTAAGAGTCTTTTGAAAACAGAAAAGAGAGACCACACTTTAAGATGGTCTAGTTAGCCCAGTAAAGACATGTCTTTGATTAGCTTAATGAAGACATGTTGCAGTCTCACAAGCTGGGTCAAATGCTTAGACAGGTACATACCAATGTGACACTATAGCAGGTTCCTATCAGATAGTCGTAGTTCTGCAAGTTCGAACTTCATATGGTTGAGACCATAAGTTCGAATTTGCAGAAGTTTGAGCATTTCAGTGGAAATCTCTGTAAGGGGAGGTTTCTGTTTTGTTCAATGTGGTGCAATCTCGGAGTTGGTATATTTAAGTAGTGGGGGTGTGGGGGGTATAGGGGGGCTTGCCCCCCTGCTTACAACAGTTTATTTTTTCTTTTCTTTTTTTTTGTTTTATATCCATATTCGAAGTTTAACTATGAACAGGATGGTTCGAACATTCCGTGTTTGAAGTTATTAAACTTTGACTAAGTGATATAGACCCACTATAGCTATTATGGGCCTGATGAGAGAGTAGAGAGGGATGATAACTTCCATCACTCTGTCAGAAATGCCCTGGTAATCTACTCTGGCAAGGTAAAAAGATTTCCCAACAACAACGGATACATTATGATCATATATAACATCACTGGTACAAGAATCCTTCTAGGCTGACTGCTTCAGCTGTCTTCTAGAATTCTAACCTTGCTCTGTTATATTCCTCCTTCAATGTCATCCAGGCAGCCCAATCACTTATGTGCCAATAACTGCAGCAGATAGTATTCCGTCAGCTTTGCATCATTTTCTTTCCAGCTGTCGCCAGTGTTTCCATCTTCCCTTTGAATTTTCTCATTATGTTCACCCCAGCTTACCTTTGACAGCATGATATGCTCATATCAAGCCCCATGTTCATCTCAGATGATATGCTCATATCAAACCCCATGTTCATCTCAGATGATATGCTCATATCAAACCCCATGTTCATCTCAGATGATATGCTCATGTCAAACCCCATGTTCATCTCAGATGATATGCTCATGTCAAACCCCATGTTCATCTCAGATGATATGCTCATATCAAGCCCCATGTTCATCTCAGATGATATGCTCATATCAAGCCCCATGTTCATCTCAGATGATATGCTCATATCAAGCCCCATGTTCATCTCAGATGATATGCTCATATCAAACCCCATGTTCATCTCAGATGATATGCTCATATCAAACCCCATGTTCATCTCAGATGATATGCTCATATCAAGACCCATGTTCATCTCAGATGATATGCTCATATCAAACCCCATTTTCATCTCAGATGATATGCTCATATCAAGCCCCATGTTCATCTCAGATGATATGCTCATATCAAGCCCCATGTTCATCTCAGATGATATGCTCATATCAAGCCCCATGTTCATCTCAGATGATATGCTCATATCAAGCCCCATGTTCATCTCAGATGATATGCTCATATCAAACCCCATGTTCATCTCAGATGATATGCTGATATCAAGCCCCATGTTCATCTCAGATGATATGCTGATATCAAGCCCCATGTTCATCTCAGATGATATGCTCATATCAAGCCCCATGTTCATCTCAGATGATATGCTCATATCAAACCCCATGTTCATCTCAGATGATATGCTCATATCAAACCCCATGTTCATCTCAGATGATATGCTCATATCAAACCCCATGTTCATCTCAGATGATATGCTCATATCAAGCCCCATGTTCATCTCAGATGATATGCTCATATCAAACCCCATGTTCATCTCAGATGATATGCTCATATCAAACCCATGTTCATCTCAGATGATATGCTCATATCAAACCACATCTTCATCTCAGATGATATGCTCATATCAAACCCCATGTTCATCTCAGATGATATGCTCATATCAAGCCCCATGTTCATCTCAGATGATATGCTCATATCAAGCCCATGTTCATCTCAGATGATATGCTCATATCAAGCCCCATGTTCATCTCAGATGATATGCTCATATCAAACCCCATGTTCATCTCAGATGATATGCTCATGTCAAACCCCATGTTCATCTCAGATGATATGCTCATGTCAAACCCCATGTTCATCTCAGATGATATGCTCATATCAAACCCCATGTTCATCTCAGATGATATGCTCATATCAAACCCCATATTCATCTCAGATGATATGCTCATATCAAACCCCATGTTCATCTCAGATGATATGCTCATATCAAACCCCATGTTCATCTCAGATGATATGCTCATATCAAGCCCTATGTTCATCTCGGATGATATGCTCATATCAAGCCCATGTTCATCTCAGATGATATGCTCATATCAAGCCCCATGTTCATCTCAGATGATATGCTCATATCAAACCCCATGTTCATCTCAGATGATATGCTCATGTCAAACCCCATGTTCATCTCAGATGATATGCTCATGTCAAACCCCATGTTCATCTCAGATGATATGCTCATATCAAACCCCATGTTCATCTCAGATGATATGCTCATATCAAACCCCATGTTCATCTCAGATGATATGCTCATATCAAACCCCATGTTCATCTCAGATGATATGCTCATATCAAACCCCATGTTCATCTCAGATGATATGCTCATATCAAGCCCTATGTTCATCTCGGATGATATGCTCATATCAAGCCCCATGTTCATCTCAGATGATATGCTCATATCAAGCCCCATGTTCATCTCAGATGATATGCTCATATCAAGCCCCATGTTCATCTCAGATGATATGCTCATATCAAGCCCCATGTTCATCTCAGATGATATGCTCATATCAAGCCCCATGTTCATCTCAGATGATATGCTCATATCAAACCCCATGTTCATCTCAGATGATATGCTCATATCAAACCCCATGTTCATCTCAGATGATATGCTCATATCAAGACCCATGTTCATCTCAGATGATATGCTCATATCAAACCCCATTTTCATCTCAGATGATATGCTCATATCAAGCCCCATGTTCATCTCAGATGATATGCTGATATCAAGCCCCATGTTCATCTCAGATGATATGCTCATATCAAGCCCCATGTTCATCTCAGATGATATGCTCATATCAAGCCCCATGTTCATCTCAGATGATATGCTCATATCAAACCCCATGTTCATCTCAGATGATATGCTGATATCAAGCCCCATGTTCATCTCAGATGATATGCTGATATCAAGCCCCATGTTCATCTCAGATGATATGCTCATATCAAGCCCCATGTTCATCTCAGATGATATGCTCATATCAAACCCCATATTCATCTCAGATGATATGCTCATATCAAACCCCATGTTCATCTCAGATGATATGCTCATATCAAACCCCATGTTCATCTCAGATGATATGCTCATATCAAACCCCATGTTCATCTCAGATGATATGCTCATATCAAGCCCCATGTTCATCTCAGATGATATGCTCATATCAAACCCCATGTTCATCTCAGATGATATGCTCATATCAAACCCATGTTCATCTCAGATGATATGCTCATATCAAACCACATCTTCATCTCAGATGATATGCTCATGTCAAACCCCATGTTCATCTCAGATGATATGCTCATGTCAAGCCCCATGTTCATCTCAGATGATATGCTCATATCAAGCCCATGTTCATCTCAGATGATATGCTCATATCAAGCCCCATGTTCATCTCAGATGATATGCTCATATCAAGCCCCATGTTCATCTCAGATGATATGCTCATATCAAGCCCCATGTTCATCTCAGATGATATGCTCATATCAAACCCCATGTTCATCTCAGATGATATGCTCATATCAAACCCCATGTTCATCTCAGATATGCTCATATCAAACCCCATGTTCATCTCAGATGATATGCTCATATCAAACCCCATGTTCATCTCAGATGATATGCTCATATCATACCCCATGTTCATCTCAGATGATATACTCATATGAAGCCCCATGTTCATCTCAGATGATATGCTCATATCAAGCCCATGTTCATCTCAGATGATATGCTCATATCAAGCCCCATGTTCATCTCAGATGATATGCTCATATCAAACCCTATGTTCATCTCAGATGATATGCTCATATCAAACCCCATCTTCATCTCAGATGATATGCTCATATCAAACCCTATGTTCATCTCAGATGATATGCTCATATCAAACCCCATCTTCATCTCAGATGATATGCTCATATCAAACCCCATCTTCATCTCAGATGATATGCTCATATCAAACCCCATGTTCATCTCAGATGATATGCTCATATTAAACCCCATGTTCATCTCAGATGATATGCTCATATCAAACCCATGTTCATCTCAGATGATATGCTCATATCAAGCCCCATGTTCATCACAGATGACTATGTATTTGCATGATATCATCACAAATGCAAGGGTCTTTGCACGTTCTGTCATCACAGATGACCATGTATTTGCCTACTGTCATCACAGATGGATAGGCGTCTGCATGCTGTCGTCACAGATGAGTGGGTGTGGGCATACTATCAGTGTAGTTGGGTAGGTGTCTGTATGCTCTATCATTACAGATGGCCATGTGTTTGCATACTGTCATCTCAGATGCTCGGGTGTCTGCATACTGTTATCACAGATGAGCAGGTATCTGCATGCTGTATCATTACAGATAAGCAGATGCTTCTATGCTGTGATAAAACTATGTTATGCATACTTGTAGCACAGATGAGCAGGTGTCAGCGTGCTCTATCATCACTAATGAGTGGGTATCAGCATGCTCTATCATCACTAATGAAGGGGTGTCTGCATGCTCTGTCATCACTAATAAGTGGGTGTCTGCATGCTCCATCCTCACTAATGAGCAGGTGGCTGCATGCTCTGTCATCACTAATGACTGGGTGTCTGCATGCTCTAACAGCACTAATGAGCGGGTGTCTGCATGCTCTGTCATCACTAATGACTGGGTGTCTGCATGCTCTAACAGCACTAATGAGCGGGTGCTTTTATGCTCTGTCATCACTAATAAGAGGGTGTCTGCATGCTCTATCATCACTAATGACTGGGTGTCTGCATGCTCTAACATCACTAATGAGCAGGTGTCTGCATGTTCTGTCATCACTAATGACTGGGTGTCTGCATGCTCTATAACATCACTAATGAGCAGGTGTCTGCTTGCTGTATTATCACTGATGAGCTCTAGTGCTGCAGGCGTTGACAAAACAAAACACTGCTTTGTTCTGTTTACTAGCAGTACCTGTAGACACCACACATCTTATTGAATAAAATGCAAACACGGTTGTACTGTCTGAAAATAATTTATGATTCCCTGAAAAAGACATTGAATGAGGAACCTGAACAAGATCATTTGATCTAGAGTGAAGACAATGTACAGAGTAGACAGAGGTCTGCTCCAGCTTCCATCAGTACATAGTATGGAAAACACTATTTTACTAAATAGAGCTAATCAAATAATAAATGGTATCCAATAAAAGTGTGTATAGTGATTCATTCAGCACATATCCGAACAGAAGTAAGAAAAAGAAAATAAAAAAATTGCTGACCTTAGAAGAAAAAATATGTATGTATAGTTTACAAATTCCTTAGTACCCCCAATAAATGCATTACTCTAACTCTGAGGTCAATGTAAAAACAAGACTCAGTGCTAAACTTTTGCCAGTGCAACATGAAGAAAGTCTAGACAGAAAAATGCCAGACTTCCCTCGTAAAGTAATGTAACACCATACATGAAAGATCCTAAACTCCATCTAACTACCTAGTTATGTTACAACTTAATGCGATTAAATGCCAGACTTCCCTCGTAAAGTAATGTAACACCATACATGAGAGATCCTAAACTCCATCTAACTACCTAGTTATGTTACAACTTAATGCGATTAAATGCCAGGCTTCCCTCGTAAAGTAATGTAACACCATACACGAGAGATCCTAAACTCCATCTAACTACCTAGTTATGTTACAACTTAATGTGATTAAATGTCAGGCTTCCCTCGTAAAGTAATGTAACACCGTACAGGAGAGATCCTAAACTCCATCTTACTACCTAGTTGTGTTACAACTTAATGCGATGTCACAGGTGTGTTCAGGTGAAATGTAAATGGTTATGGTTATGGCTTTATCAGGAATGTGTCAGATTATTTCTTTATTTAAGGCTGCATTAGCAGAAGTTTGTCTTGTTGGTAAATTCTGGAGGAAAAAAAAACAAGTAATCTCCGTGGTATCCCCGAAGTCACAGAACAACTCACCCGTGGTATCCCCGAAGTCTCAAAACAACCCAAGTGTAGTGGGTCCAAAAACAAAACCACGTAAGAAACTTCTGTTTGTGGAAGATTTTCCGTTCACATATCTCTAGTTAATCACTGCATATTAATCAGATCAGACAACAGTAGTAGAAGTAGCAAACTTAAGTACTGTTTGGCATCATCGGTTTTAGTGACAAAATTTTGCAGATTCACCATGCTGGAAATCTACAATGGACTTCAGAATCTTATGGTTAAATGTCTGTCAGACAGTCTGCTCCATAAAAAAGAGCAACATTATGTTATTTGATTACATGGCCCCAATGAAGGAACATGGGAGAGGGCAAGAAACTGCACATTATAACACAGCAAAATGTGTGTGTGCGTGTGTGTGTGTGTGTGTGTAGAAATATAAATACTTGTGTATGTCTGTGTTCATATTTGTGTAAATATGCTTATCTGCAAACATAAATACAGACGTCTGAACATTCTGAAGCCATGTAGCTGAAACAATGGTATGTTCTTAATGGTTCATCTACATTTAGCAAATGCATCGCCATTTCAGGAGGTTTAGTATATTAAATAGTGAAGACTGTAGCTTTGCTGGATCTTTATTGTAGTTTTTACTAAATAGTGTGTGTGTGTGTGTGTGTGTGTGTGTGTGTGTGTGTGTGTGTGTGTGTGTGTGTGTGTGTATTAATATAGTGCATACAAGCATCCTGCGCCTTTGCAGGTGATCAGACTTGTGACACTTATACTCTCCAGAATGAGCAATCACTGACAAGAATGACAGGTGATACCTCGACTCTTGCCAAATATTTTTTTTTTCAATTCAGAGCCATTGGCGGCCAGATACCAGTTTCACTAGTGTGATTACTGCAGTAGGTGCAGGACAGTTTTGGTTTCCTTGACAGACCACCTTAGCACTTGTCCCCGGGCTTTGAAGAAGTTGCCATTAAAAGGATGAGATGTAGAAGTCTGATACAGAGGCTACTAGGGTGTGACATAACAAGGTTGTGACATCACAAGCATGTGACATCACTCTGCCCAGCCCATGCACCCATATAGGGCTGCTACTTATTGAAATGATAGCTGCAGAAAAGTCTGGTGTACTAATGGGACATGTAGCTTCATGCTAAGTAGCGGTCCAAAGTGGGGCATGGGGGTGTGGCCAAAATTATGCTGGCCACACCTTCTACCATGGCGTCACAACAGGAGCAGTGAAGGAGATGCTGTTATGGGTACGATGGATGGCTGCTGGAGTGGCTAGCTAGCTGGCTGCTGGAGTGGCTGGTTGACTGGCTGCTGGAGTGGTTAGCTGGCCTGCTGCTGGAGTGGCTAGCTGACTGGCTGGCTGCTGGAGTGGCTAGCTGGTTGGTGGGAGTAAGCAGCTGGATGGATGACTGGCTGCATGAATGGATGGATGGCTGACTGGCTGCATGAATGGATGGCTGGATGGATGGTTGGCTGACTGCATGAATGAATGAATGGATGGCTGGCTGCATGAATGGCTGGCTGGCTGGCTGGCTGGATGGATGGATGGATGGATGGATGGATGGATGGATGGCTGGCTGGTTGGATGGATGGATGGCTGGCTGGTTGGATGGATGGCTCATTAGAAAAAAAAAAACAAAACAAATCTCTGTTGTTTTTTTAGCGGCTGTAGAAGCGCTTAAAACAAAGCACTCCTACAGATGGGATCTTTGCAGAGCTCTTCCTACCCCAGTATACACCCCTTTCATGAATTGCAGACAATTGCTGCATGAATTAAAGCACCCGGACCTAACAGGCAGCAGCTTTGTCTGCAGGTCCGGGTTGGTGACGTAACTAAATTGCCGCAGAAAAGCCGGAAGTAATTGCGGCTTTTCCACGGCAATTCAGTGCGATTGAAAAGTGGGACTTTTCAAGCCCCACTACTTTGCACTGCAGGTAACGGGATGAGGCAACTCAGCCCATGAGTGTCCCGCTGACAACGGGATGGGTGGCAATCTTACTTCATGCAGTTCTGTTTTCTTTGGGTAAATAAATGAAAGTCTTGGTGTAGTATCACAACAGTAGTTTTCCGTGAGCAGTTTTTAATTTCCTAGTATATAATACATTTTTAATAAATAGTAATATTTTTTGAATGTGATGTCATAGTTGTATTTTGCATGTATTCAATTGTGTTAATATATTCTGAATTTGATACTTGCAGCACTTTTTTTTGCGGGGGGGGGGGGGTCACTTGACCAAGTCTGGAGAAATACATCACAAAACTTTGTAATTTCATGTTTTGTGACATTTGTGTACCCTGTGATATGTAATTTATTTTCCTGCACCTTATGGTAGGGATTATAAATTACGCTTGACTACATCTGAGGCTTGATTATCGGTCACATCTGTTGAGTGAAGTACAGTTTGGTCATAGCATGTAGAATTGCATCTACGTTTACAAGAGTGGATACAAATGCACTACAAAGCAGTTTATAGAGCTCAGTGTAGCTGTGCCTAATTTGCATAAGACTTGTTAAATGAACCCTGAATTACACCGACTGGCCTTAGTCCACCATTTTAGGCTTTTCTGGGCTCCACTTTTCTGTGACAGTCAGTGAAATGTGTGAATTAACTAAAACTATTTATAAACAGCAAGGATAAGCATAAATAATCAGGAAAAGGCAGTTATCAGTGCAGTTCACTGTGATCTCTACAAAAGTAGCCTGAATTTACTGATAAGACATGGCAATTAATAGGGTTCTGATGAATTGTAAGCATTACTCTCAACCTCTTAGCTCAAAAAATCTGGACAAAGCTAAAGTAATTAGTGGACAAAGGGCCAAAAATAGGGACAAGTTTTAAGTATTGCTTTTATAAATGTAGAAAGTTGCTAGAATAAATGTTTTCTGTTACTTGTGCATTTTCTTAAGGATATAAAGTTTGAAACTCAAATGTTTGCCATTATTTAGTGAATTCAGTCCTCAGTGATTTGCCAGAAAACCACAAAATATGAGGCAAAAATCTGAACATTCTGCAAAATTGTGGACAGTTGAAAAATTATAAGTAACGTGTGAGAGTCTGTAACGTGTCATTGTCAGTGCTGTCTACATATGTCAGCTGTTGTACTGCTGACAGTGGTCTCTGCCAATGGGTGGATGACAGGTACAAAGTTAAAGACAGCTGACATAATTAATGACCGAATACAAAGCCTACTGGCTATCATACCCTGACAGCAGATATATGGACAAATATATTACTATTGTAGCAAAGGAGTAGAAAATACAGGCAGTGTGGACATGAAAAGTGAAAGCCACGTCTCACAAGTTGTGGTGCAGTATTGATGTCGCCATTTATGCGCGTTTATATAATGCAGTGACATGCGCCATCCACATTTCTTGAAAGTGTCATACAAGTATGGCGGGTGTCACTTTTGTCACAATATTTGATTGCAGATTACAAGATGATGAAACAGCAGAAAACATACATAAGGACAACCTCAGTCCTGAGAAGGATCAGCTGGCATAACGGTAAGCTGCTTACCTTACAGACTCAATGTGCAGAGTTTGATTCTCACATGGGGTAATTGGCTAGGCTTTAAAATGGCCCCCAAGGGCAGTTAACCTTATACTGCTGTATAAACCTACTAACATCTGATCAGGGTTGGCATAATGCTTAAGGTGTTTACCTCATAGACACTATATATATATATATATATATATATATATATATATATATGATTTGATTCTCACTCAGGGAAACTGACTAGTCTTAAACAGTCCACAAGGACAGCTAGCCTGTACTTATCTATGACATCCATCTGACCTCATTTAGTATTGCTTATGTGATATAGTGGTGAGCATAGTTGCCTTTCAAGCAGTTGACCTAGGTTTGATTCCCGGTTAATGCACTATGTGGAAGTGGGAGGTTGGGATAATGGTTAAGGTATTTACCTTATAGACACAAGGTACAGGGTTTGATTCTTACATAGGGTAGTTGCCTAGGTTAAAATGGCCCACAAGGGCAATTAGCCTACTACTGATCTATGAACCTATAAATCTTTATGGGTGCTCTGAGGGCATATAGGAAATGTCTTTTTGGAAAAGGGAGACAAAATAGGCAGAGAGGTAAGGCATGGAATCAGGTAGTGATTGATGTTAATGCAGTAGAGAGAAGGAACTGCATCTTAGCATAGTCCAGGAAAAGAGTTAATGACATGGTGGCCTGTGCTGGGACAAAAACTATGCGGAATGCAGTTGTCCATAGTTGCACTTTTGGTGACCCTTCTACACTGAATGGCAGAATACCTTCTCTCTATCCAGAGTGATGGCTTTGATGCATATGAGGATGCTGCAGGAATCATCTGAGATGGTGTTGACACCAGTACCTTTACACCCATGCAAAAAAACACATTTGTGCAGTGCGGAAGGTTAGTGTGGAGCTCATTTAAAACCATTATGGTAAAATTTTTCTGGCAAGACATGAACATGTGTCATCCTTACATGTTTCATCATCAGGTATGCCATAAACATCAGACGAGAATGAAAATTTGCTACCAATGTTTGATTATTCTTTATAATCTTGACTTTACATACATATAATTTCACCTGTCACAGGTCAAATTAACCAGATCATTACATATCAGCACCACAACCCAAATTGTACCTTACACTGGGATGATATTGACCATCAGGATGGCTAGCAGTAATGATGCCGTAATTCTCCTTCTCATGACACAGCCTGACGACAGCGACACACAGTCACAGGGGATGCTACACCACAGCAGGTGGATAACACCTTGACACAGGTTTACACACTCAGCAGAATGAGGGCATGTTATTAAAGTGGGGGGACACCATGCAGCTTAACATGTACTTCCTGTGCACAGCCTGAACTCCTAAATGCAGAGGTGACATAGCAGTATCAGGCAAAGATATTTGTCACAATTAGCTCCAGAAACATTTAAGGCTTTGGATGCCCAGTACTGGATGTGTTTTGACATAGTTAAAGCCCAGGCTACCACCACTGAGTGACAGATAGACATGAGGAATTTCAGCAGCACATGAGAATGGTTGAGGCCAAGGACAATACTACGATAGCCTGCATGTGCACAATTATAAAGGCTTACCAAATACACATTGGGAACGCAGAGGGATATGGCTTAGGAACTCTCACAGACCAATGGCATCTGAGGCATACATATGGCTTCCCCAAAAGAGGGAATCAGAGCTCTTCAGACTTCCACAACATGTAAAAGAACATCTCACATAAGGTTTACGTCCTACAGCATAGTTTGGTTGTTATGAGGTTTCCTGCAGCCAGTAAATGGTGCCACTGGAGCACCTCAGCATCGAGGTTATGTGCCAGCATTTGGTCTCAATTTATGGGAACCCCACCAGCCCTATCCTTGGGACACATTGTGTATGACACCTTCCAAGTATACTTACAGTTTTTAAATCAGTAAGAAGAAAACAGTGCTTACCCAGCATTCAATTTACGCACATGTTGACTGCAGCGCTTCTTACATGAATCTAAAAAACACAAAGTGTGGACTACAAAAAGGAGAAATGAGAGCGAGAGAAAGAACCAGTTTTTCTAATGCTAGGAGTTTGTGCTCCTTTGCAGTCAGCACAGTCTATTATGGTCTCTGCTGGTAAAAATAACAGTGTAGCCTTAAACATGTCATAACACCTGTGTTTCAGTACTGAGTCCCTAATAGTATCACCAGGACTTGTAACAGTGTAGCCATAAACATGTCACAACACCTGCGTTTCAGTACTCAGTCCCTAATAGTATAACCAGCACTTATGCCAGTTACTCATCAACACTGTACAGATTATGTCAGGTGGCATTGTTATAAAAACCAATATTACTATTTTTGAACAAGATATGTCTGATGTACAGTGTAACTTGACCATGCACCGCCCCACCCCAAGTAACACTACATCCACCAAATATCATCTGTATAATTCTCTTTTTCACTGTCACTATGTGAATATCCTGTGTAGCTCATAGCTGTGGACCAGAGGCTGCCTCACTGCCTGCACAGCTGTATACTGTGCACAAGCTTGGAGGGGTTGCAGTGCTACTGCCATCTGCTGGCCACCATTACTGTTGTCTGACCGAGGGAGGGATACTGTCATTGTGGGTGACTAGTTGTGGACCAGGTGGATTTATGATGATGTTATGAAGAATGCAGCAGGTGGTAAACATCCTGCATATGCAGTACCAGGGTCACACTGAGGGCCACTCCCAGGCAATGGAAACGGGCTTTCAGTAGGCCAAACACTCAGTGACTGTCCATGCCTGAGACAAAGTGTTGTTGAAGCACTCCTTGGCAGATCACTGGGGGTTATGGACTGGTGTCATTAACCAGAGTTCAAGTGGGTAGCCTGTGTCACCTGGAAAACAAAATAAGGATATAACACACAACAATAAGGGGTTAGAGGTGATTAGTCAGTAGTTCTTATACTACAATGCAGCTACTGAAACATCTGTGGTTAGGAATACTGAAATGTTTTGTATTTACTAAGTAGGTGAACATGAGGAATCCTACCTTGCAGGAAGATGTGGTAGAGTGAGCTACTGTGCCAGATATGGGTATCATGGACACTGGCAGGGTGCTGGGCTGACACATTGGTGATGCACCCACAGGCATCACACACTACATGGCAGTTGATGAAGTGGCAGCCTTTGCTGTTCTAATACTGCACCATCTGTGGTCCAGATGGAGCTGTAATGCCAACAGTGATGCAGTCAGTCACACTAAGTACCTCATGAAGCCATGTCATCTCATAGAGGGCATGCATGGTAGTGGATCAGTCCTGAGATAATGAAAGGAAGTATATGTATTGATCCACTTATGGCAAGAATATATCTAGGAACTGCTAAAGTATCCATGAGGCACTAGCCTATAAGATACCCAACATGTCCTCATTTGTCTCTGAAAGGTCCCCATGCCATGTATAATGAAGGCTGTACATACTTCATATCCATAAATATGAAAAGGCCATATGTCTGCCAGTCACTATCTGTGGACCATAGGAACTCATCAAATTCCATATTATATCCCTGTCTACTCTAAATCTATCTAGAATGTCTTTATCAGCAATGTTTAGATGAATGAGGTTTTGCCTGTATCTCCTTCCTGGCCACTGGGTGCACCTGATTTTGGTGTGACCAACAGAAGTACTTCAGAATGGGAAACAGCTAATCTGGCTGTGAAAGCAAGCATTTATGTAGACTCCAAAGTAGATGAGAGGTGTGACTTTACTTTTTTTATATCCATAATGCACATGGCAGAAATGCACATAAAAACAGCTATAAATTGCACAAAGGCAGGAAGAGATCCTGATTTCCATAATGCAGTCAGTTTTTTTCAGCTGTTCCTCATTTGCATCCATTATACTTTCATTTACATACCACTTTTTGCAGATTAGTTCAGACAGCTGGTCCTAAGTGCATCTGGTGCCTCTAGATTGGGATTTAGCTGCACTTAGGAGCAGCCATCCCAGCTTACCCACCATACCTGAGCACAATGAGTGAACATACCCAGCCATAGCCTTTGTTGTAAAACGCATGCTTTACCTAATAAGTTGCTTTTTAATATAATGAATGCATGATTTACTCTTAATGGTATGCTTAAGGTGCAAGTCGAAACCCCAAAGGGGTAATTCATACTCTTAGAAGTAAATTCTTCATTTGCTATACTCCACGGGATATGTTAGTATTATGCATTGGATTTAAAACATATTTTATTTTCTAATAAATAAAAAGTGTTGTCCTACTTCATTTTGCTAGTGGTGTGTGACAGCTTGATACACTAACATGCGTTTCACAGTCTGTGTAAGTACAAGATGTTAGTGGTGAACGGCTTAATGTGAACAGTTAGTTTACTAAAAGCATGTTTTATTTACTCTGAATGTGTTAAATACAAAGGCAGTGCTTCTCAGCAGTGTTTATAAGTCTGGGAAGCAAATTTTGGGGAATCCTTTAATTTAGAAAGTGGTGTCTGTTCATTTTGGTGTTCATAATTTGTTTTTAGCTCAACAATGCGCATTAGAAATCTTTCTTAAACAATCAGAAACTGTATTCTAAAAGTGTCCGCAACCAGTATTTCCAAAATAAAGGGTGAGAGTAATGCCGAAAGAGTAAAACTCAAAGCCACATCTCATTAGTAAGTAAAACAATAAATGTATCAGCCTAAATTGGAACATATTAAACTTTGTCCAACACACAATATTAACACCTTCTCTAAATGTCTATTAAAATACTAGACATATCAAGTGACAATACTTAACCCACCAATAAAACATTTCTTTAATTACTCAATAGTTTTGGTTTAAATTTAGAGTGAGAATATGCAAGATCATTTAATTAACACCTGACCTGACATGGTTATTGATTCCATTTTACATTGATAGATTTATTATTTTATTTATGAATATTTTATAGGCAAGTTTCAGTTTGTTGGTGGTGTTCTGACTGATTTTCTAGAATTTTTGGCTGCAAACACCTTTGGATTGCTGTCTCTGTTATATGAATGCAGTGATGTAGGTACGTTTGTGTCAGAGATATGGATGGATTTACTCTTGTTTTGTAAAATCATTTCTAGGGTGGACCAGAAATGTGATAGTATTTTTAAAAAGAAGCTCCATAAATTAGATAGGGACATTAAACAGTATAAATTACATCAAGTTTATCCCACTGATAAATTGTTTTTTTATGATAGAGAAAGTGGCTATATTGACAATCCAGGTAATGAAAAGAGAGGTGTGGGTAAAACGGGCTCTAATTTTACTCTTGAACCAAGTGGTGATGGTTTTGAGGAATTTGAGCCAGACTGTTTTGTTGACCCACAGGATTTTCCATTACCCAGACGCTCAGAAAGAATAGCCAATCACAGACAAGGAGTATACAAAACTTACAGCAGGGCAGCACAACAAACCTACGGACACAACAAATGGTAGATTCTGAAACTCAAATACAATGTGTGGATAGTATTCAATACAGTTTGGATGGGTTTAATATATATAACTATTCAGATGTTCCTGTCACTAATTATTTTCATTATTTTCCAGAGGGTTTAAATTTGTACCAACTAAAATATCTGGTATAGGTCAAGTGATGGTGGATTTACAGTTATATTTTAGAAAGTTAAATTTAAATATTATGTTTTCAGATAAAACTCACGTTGAGGTACCGAGTGGTACTGTGAAGAGAAGTAGTACATTTAACCCCCCACTACACCCTTTAGTTACAACATATGAAAAATTAGTTAAGGAAGATTTATATAAAATGTGAGGGGAAAAAAGAAGGGTGTTTGCCAATATGAACCCCAAGGAAAAACAACTACTGAGTAGTTTGAGAGAGGACAAAAATATCAGAATTATGACACCTGACAAAGGGGGTGGGGTGGTATTGTACAATTCTGAAGACTATACTAATGATATGCAAAATATTTTATTTCAGACTGATAGCTATTCTTCATGTTCAAGGAATGAAATACATATTTCATACAGTAGATTGGATAGCTATTTATATGAATATCTCATGGATCAGAGAATAACCAGAGATGAGTATGATTTTTTGTTGAATAAGTTTCCGAAAATTCCAGTAATATTCGGCATACCAAAAATACATAAAAATTTGAATAAACCACCTTTTAGACCTATTGTGGCAGCAGCAGGTTCCAAAACCCACAATCTAGCAGAAGAAAATCAACATAGAGGTAATTCAAACCTTAATACTGCTAGCAGACTGGTTAACAATCACGTAGCAGGCACTGATGGTGTGCCTCTTATGAGTATTTTTTTGGGCAACCACAATTTCTTTGCTGAATGTCCAGAAGTTAACGTAATTGGGGCTAACACTGTCAATAATAGGACATCTATTTTAGCTGATATGATCGAAGAATTTGACGCTAAATTATTCAAATGTAAAAAACTGCAACTCGAAGTCTCCTACCTCGAAGAATGCATTAGGAATAAAGTTACTTTATAACTCGTTCATTAAACTGTGACTTTAATCTTTATTGTTGGAAGCTGTGCTCTTATTGCGACCTGGTTTGCATTTTAAACAGTTTATCGGTGTCTAAGTAGTGGATTTTTGTCTTGTTTGGTCATGGCAACCGGGTCCGGGGAAGCTTCGCTCAATTTATTTTCGCAAGAAGATGAGAATTCAACAACGGCAAATGACATTACTTCTGGGAACCTCACTGCATTGGTGCAAGCGTTATTGAACCGCGTTGACATTCTAACTCAGAAAGTAGACGCTTTCTCTACACGAAGGCCTGAATTCAACATCGATTCTTCTACAACTGGCCAAATTTCGTTTGCTAGAGTTCTAGCAAACACACCACCAAACGGCCAAGGGTCCCCTCACACCAGCAGCAATAGCGGGACTCACGGAAACAACCGTGTGCAAGCAGTTGGGTCTGAAGAACAAGCTCACGGAGCAGAAGAAAATCAACATAGAGGTAATTCAAACCTTAATACTGCTAGCAGACTGGTTAACAATCACGTAGCAGGCACTGATGGTGTGCCTCTTATGAGTATTTTTTTGGGCAACCATAATTTCTTTGCTGAATGTCCAGAAGTTAACGTAATTGGGGCTAACACTGTCAATAATAGGACATCTATTTTAGCTGATATGATCGAAGAATTTGACGCTAAATTATTCAAATGTAAAAAACTGCAACTCGAAGTCTCCTACCTCGAAGAATGCATTAGGAATAAAGTTACTTTGTAACTCGTTCATTAAACTGTGACTTTAATCTTTATTGTTGGAAGCTGTGCTCTTATTGCGACCTGGTTTGCATTTTAAACAGTTTATCTGTGTCTAAGTAGTGGATTTTTGTCTTGTTTGGTCATGGCAACCGGGTCCGGGGAAGCTTCGCTCAATTTATTTTCGCAAGAAGATGAGAATTCAACAACGGCAAATGACATTACTTCCGGGAACCTCACTGCATTGGTGCAAGCATTATTGAACCGCGTTGACGTTCTAACTCAGAAAGTAGACGCTTTCTCTGCACGAAGGCCTGAATTCAACATCGATTCTTCTACAACTGGCCAAATTTCGTTTGCTAGAGTTCTAGCAAACACACCACCAAACGGCCAAGGGTCCCCTCACACCAGCAGCAATAGCGGGACTCACGGAAACAACCGTGTGCAAGCAGTTGGGTCTGAAGAACAAGCTCACGGAGCAGAAGAAAATCAACATAGAGGTAATTCGAACCTTAATACTGCTAGCAGACTGGTTAACAATCACGTAGCAGGCACTGATGGTGTGCCTCTTATGAGTATTTTTTTGGGTAACCATAATTTCTTTGCTGAATGTCCAGAAGTTAACGTAATTGGGGCTAACACTGTCAATAATAGGACATCTATTTTAGCTGATATGATCGAAGAATTTGACGCTAAATTATTCAAATGTAAAAAACTGCAACTCGAAGTCTCCTACCTCGAAGAATGCATTAGGAATAAAGTTACTTTATAACTCGTTCATTAAACTGTGACTTTAATCTTTATTGTTGGAAGCTGTGCTCTTATTGCGACCTGGTTTGCATTTTAAACAGTTTATCGGTGTCTAAGTAGTGGATTTTTTTGTAGTATTTGTGGATAAGAAATTGAAACATATCTTGAATAAATTTGCACACCTTTTAAAAGATTCCTGGGACTTTTTGGGACAGCTTAAGAAAGAGTTATGGTCAGTGGACTGTATTCTCCTGACTATAGATGTTCAGGACCTATTTTCCTGTATCCCTAAAGCAGAAGGTTTATGTTTTTTTGAGGAGGTCCTGGTTTGTCATTCTTTATTGAGCTCGGATGAAGTACTATTGGTGTGTGAGCTTATGAATCTTATTTTGGAGAACAACTATTTATTTTTTGAAGGTGAATATTTTCAGCAACTGAAAGGTGTTGCAGTGGGTGCTGCATGCGCACCCTTGTATGCCAATTTGGTGCTTCTGGGTTGGGAATACAAGTATATTTTCCAGAATAAAAAAATTTTTCTAATATTAAATATTATGGTCGCTTCTTGGACGATATTTTTATTGTGTGGGTTGGAGGGCCCAAATTGATTGTTGAGTTTGTTCAGTATTTGAATCAAACCACAGATTATTTAAAGTTTACTTATCAATTTGATTCCCAAGAAATTAGCTTATTGGATACCACAATTATTAAAGGGCATGATAATTTTATTTCTAAAATTTATCGCAAAAAGACTTTCTGTAACAGTTACTTGCACTACACCAGCCATCATCCTATACATCAGAAAAAGAGTATTATTAAGGGTCAAGCTATAAGAGTTGTTAGAATGACCACTAGGAAAGATGATGTTATAGTAGAGTTTCAACATTTAAGGGAGATGTTTTTAGAGAGAGGGTATCCTGGACATTTTATTTGACCCTATTCTTGAAGAGGTTTTAAACAAATGGGGTAAGGTGTATATCCCCCTACTTGGTGTGGGTAGGGTAGGATCCCAACCTATAAGTCAAGATATGAATGTTCATGATAAGCCTGATTTTCAGCATGCTTGTGTGGTGCAATATAGTCCCTTGTATTCTCACATAAAGGGAACTTTAACAAAAAACTGGAACATTTTTAGAACTAATGCCGAAATATATCGTATATTGGGCCAACAACCAATTTTTTCCACCAAGGTTGGACCCAATATTAAGACAATGTTGGAGAAGGATCATATTTTGAACAATACCAGGGTCAAGAGAGAGGGTAGTAAACCTTGTGGTAAATGTTCCTCTTGTCGATATATTTTACAAGAAAATATTATTACTCTTGAGAATCAAAATAAGAGTCATATTTTTTTAAAGAGTGGCAATTGTGATTCAAGCAAACTTGTATATATAGCTAAGTGCTGCTCCTGTTCTTCCTTTTATGTAGGTAAAACGGAGAGAAGACTGAAAAATAGGATATACAAACACCTACACGATATCAAAAATGAAAAAGACACCAGTGCATTGTTTAAACATAGTGTAATTTGTAGTAATTTCCAGTGTTACAAGTTTGCTATATTAGAACTTGTCACCATCGAAGCCAGAGGGGAGGACTGGCAAAATGTGTTGTATAAAAAGGAATTGCTATGGCAATTGCGATTGGCTGCTCATTACCCCCAGGGCTTAATGAGCATATCTCTATTATGTCTATTCTAAAAGAAAAGGCAGGTTCAGTGTAGGAACATATTAGTGTATTGTAGTATACATTTTTATTATACGTTTTCCCGTTGAAATGAGATGTTATGTATGTGTATTTTACGATGAGACTGATATTTTCTTTCTTTTTAAACAACCATGCATTTAACATATTTATGAGGAGGGAGAATATATATTCATGAGGAGGGAATTTTCATTGAACATGATTGGTTATTTTGAATTTCTGATTAATTAGAATTCATGTATTTAAACTTGGATTTTATTAGTCACTGTGTTCTGAGGAAGTCAAACTACTTGATGAAAGCGCTTAACCATTGTGGATGTTAATAATTGTGGATTTTAACTACGTTTTACTTCGTTTGTGGATGTGTTTTTTACAATAAATTATCTGTGGACCTGCAACATTGTGCTCTATTTTCTGATCTGTGCAGAATCCTGTTAGGTGGAACAGAACATACTGTTTAGTATGAGCAGGAAACACAATTCTGTCTGTCACATTCTAAATACACGAGTGTGTAGTCCTGTCATTGTATAATTTTGGAGAACTTCATTGGATCTTGAGACATCGATACTTTTAGACATTTTATTTTATGTTTATGCAGCAGGACTAGCCACCTGGTGGTGTAAACCTTGGTCCTTAATGATTGTCACTGTTGAAGTGATACTCTGACCACATGTGCAAAAATAAGAACAAGGGTTGTGGATGGATTATATTAGAATATGTTTGGCATATAGTGGATGGATGGATGGATTATATTAGAATATGTTTGGCATATAGTTGATGGATGGATGGATTATATTAGAATATGTTTGGCATATAGTTGAGGGTAATCCTTAACCAGTTTTCTAGAATTGATTTTAACCCATTTTAATTCCTGTGATTGGCCATAGACAACAGTATGTTAATGAATAAACATTTTAATAAAACGGTTATACTCACTCAAAATGGGAATATGAAACCAGAGACCATCTTTTCCCCTAATACTTCTGTATTCATCTTCCTGGTT
Source organism: Protopterus annectens (assembly GCF_019279795.1). Taxonomy (NCBI): domain Eukaryota; kingdom Metazoa; phylum Chordata; order Ceratodontiformes; family Protopteridae; genus Protopterus; species Protopterus annectens. The sequence goes on along the minus strand of NC_056748.1, from coordinate 142,332,845 downwards.
GAACTACTCCTGAAAAGAGGTCATTGGTTAATAAAGTTAAAATAATTATTCTCCTGTTTTTATTTACTGGTTTGCAATAGAGTGAGTGTATCCATGGAATACAGAAAGTCCAGATTCTGTGGCATTCTGGCTAGTTTTTTGAAAGAAAGGCCTTTCTCACAGCCTGGTCTTTAGACAATCATATGGAAAGAAAAAAAATATTTATAACTAGCATACTTGTGATATAGGAAAAGAACCATATATCACTGATACTGTTAATATGTTCATTTGTATAATAAAAGTGGAATATTTATCGAACTTGGTTCATTTATATTTTTAACAAAACAGTATATTTGTGGCCAAACGGTGGATTTATATACTGTAAATCTTTGACAGAAGACCAGCTTAGTGCAGTTAATGTTTTTTGAAAGTTGGAAACATATATGTTTAGCCTGGGTTTGAACATAACTTCTTTTACATTGTGACACAGCAGTACACTTTGTTTCTGGCACAGTTCCTGGCTGGGGTGATTTCAGCTTGGATTCTTCGTGTATTCCAATTTTTTTGTGTATTTTTCCCCTCGGACTTAATTTTCCTCCCACATTTCAAATGCTGATACATTGAAATTGCAATTGTCCAAACTGCCATTAGGGATGCATGTATTTTTGCATGTGTACCTCCCATGGTGAGCTGGAATCCCAGCCAACGATTATTACCAACCCTTATAACTGCTGCTTTCTAGGATACACTCCAGCTCCCCTACAAACCTGAGTAGGATAAATTTGGTTTTGGAAAAATGAATAATCTGTTATATGTTACAGTTGTTTCATATGCAGTAGTTTATCAGTTCAGATGAAATTAAATACAAATTCCATTTTCTGTCTTTATTTTCCATAAAGCAGCATATTTTCATCCAGAACCTGTGTGTGTGTTTGTCATGTAGTATTGTGATATATTGGAGTTATGCTAATTTATTTATTGTCAAATGGAAATATTGTGTCCAGATTTTTTTTGTGCACTTAGGGAAAGAGGACTGGATAAGTTGTGTTTAAAACGACATATGCAGGATCATTTCTAATGTAATGTATAAAGTAGCCATACAGCTAATATTTTTGTGAGGTAGCTCTATGGGTACCTTTGTGTTCATTGCTACAACAGCCAGATCCAAGTAGTTCTTTGGACATGATGAAAAAAATATCTGAAAACATACTGAGCATACCTTTGGTAGTTGTACTGATACAATTTCCTCATAAAAATCAATAAGAGATGTAGCGAGTATAGCAGAACCTTTGTATGTGCCGGCATCTGATTGTTTAATGGTCGTGCAATAGAGTGTCTCAGTGTGGAAAAAGGAATGTTAAAAAGAAGTCTTTGTGCTTGCATTTGAGCTTGTAGAAATATAAACACAGCTGTTGGTACAAACAATGTGCCATTCTCAGGCCATATGCAAATAAAAAGAAATGACAATTCAGAATGTGTTTAATTTGTTCTGCTCTGAAAAGAATTGTTGCATCTTTTTGGTTCTTTGTCATTTTGTTTAAATTTTGCAGGATCCTGTTTTAATAAAATAGATCTTGTTAACTCTTCTGTGTCCATGCTAATTAATAGGTCCATACCAGAAAGATCATCACTGTGGAAAAAATCCTGTGTCATACCACTGCACAAAAATGACACATCTACAGAGTTTAATAACTGCAGACCAATAGTGATTCTCTGCACCCTCTCCAACGTGTTAGAGAAATGCATCCTCGAAAACTTTAAAACTCTTCTTCATTCTCACCTTTACTCAAACATGAAATGCAGCTGTACTCTTCACCCTGTACCTCTCAAGGTCTCCTCCACTTTTACTCCTGGTTAACCTCTGACCTAGCTAACCTTGTTCATTTGCATTATGTATAAATAACTGTACTGTAAAATCTAGCCATAATGCTGTCTTTTACACCTAAACAAAATTGTAATTGTTTGTTTCTTTATGAATGCTACCTGTTTGTCAGTAATGCAAAGTTTCTTAGTAATTATTCATGTAACTATGTATTGTTGGAGCTTTTCTCCCCGGGCCTTCACTAAAAACGGGCTCCCCGAGCCCAGTGGACCTCCCCGGTCGTCAAACTGGAATAAATAAATAAATATGCAGCTGATGCAGTACCTAATGTCAAATAACCTGCTCTCAGAAACACAGCATGGCTTTAGCCCCCAGCACAGCACCACTACTGCTCTCTGACATTTTACCAGTATAATAAACCGACATAGAAACAAGGGTCTGCTTGTGTCCACCATGTCCTTAGACTTGTCAAAGGTGTTTGATGCTGTCTTGTACCAGTAACTGCTCATTCAACTCTCTTCAATAGGACTTTCACAATAGTCCTTGGTGTGGTTACTTAGTTGCCTATCTGGAAGGCAACAACCCATTAAATGACAAGAAACCTACACTTATCCTTTCAACCAGTTACTACAGGTATCCTTCAGGGCTTAATTCTGGGTGTCTCCTATTTAATATGTTTATTAATGACCTCTACACCTCCATTCACCATGCTAGTTTAGTTCAGTATGCAGACGACTCAATAATAAGTAAGCTCCAAAACATTACCCAAAAGTCTTTCTCCTCTGTAGAAACCTGGCTGAAAGGACCAAACCTTCTACTCAACCTCAAGAAAACTAGCTTAATGCTTTTTACCCCTAAAAGTTGCCAAAATCAAAAACAATCTTTTAATATAAAGTCAGCAAATAATACTGTCATTGAATCTGTAACTCACAGTAAACTTCTAGGCATTATAAGAGATGACGGTCTCAAATATGGCCAGCATATACTGCGCACCTTTAAATGTACACACCAGAAACTAAGCTCCTTTATAGGTTCAATGGATTCCTTACAGATATTGCAAGAGAAACTCTAGCCACCTCCTTCTTATTGCCAACTCTTTTGTATGCCACTTCTATCCTAACAAACTTAAGCAATACTCAAAGAAAGAAACTTGTGTTCTGCTACAATAAAATAGCTAAATTTGACACCAATCTCCCTCATAGGACTCACCATTGCCATAGCTTAAAGCATTTATCATCCAGAAAAATGCCCTGCACTACAAAACTTATTACTGCCCTACTGTCCAGCAAGGGACTTCCATACTAGTAACGAAGTATTACTACTCACAAATAAGTCAGATAATGTTGCAGGAGACTCTCTACTCCCAATACATTGCTAAACTCTGGAATAGTATCCCCACACAAATAAAACTCTCTGACAAACTCAGTAGTTTTAAATCACTGCTTAAACAGCATCTTAACCAGTCCTGGTCCTACACATGCTCATCACAGGGTTAAGACTTTGTGTTCACCATACGAAACAGAATACTGTCAGCCTCTCACTGAAATGACAAAACAATTCGTATGCATAACTGCTGCCTGTACAATCCAGTAAGTTGTATGGAGGCTTTCTCTAGTAACTTCCACCTCTGTAAAATCTTAGAATGTATAAGTGTAGCTACTGTATGTGTATAAATGCAAATAGAATTGTAACTTCTCTGTGTTTAATTGGAATGGAGTATAATGCAATGTAAACTAATGGAGCTTTTCTCCCTGGGCCTCCACTGAAAATGGGTATTACCCAATCGAACTTTCCTGGTTAATAAAGACAAATAACTACTTGTCAAACAAACTCGATACATTCTGTATGTTTTGCTTTCATCTAACATATTGCTTGCTACCATGTACCGGTGGGAGGTTGGCATAATGGCTAAGGTGTTTACCTTACAGACATAAGGTGCAGGGTTTGATTCTCACATGGGGTAATTGACTAGGCTTAAAATGTCCCACAAGGGCAGTTAGCCTGGTACTAATCTATGAACCTAAGCTTCACATAAAGATACATAAAGGTATTATTAAGTACCCTGACAATGACTTGCATATTTATTTTATTTTATTTATTTAACATTTCTGTACTGGGAAAGTCCAACTGGGGGAACAGAGTCCATTTTCAGTGGAGGCCCGGGGAGAAATGCTCCATATGGATGTCTTTTTAACCCACACAAGTGAATATTATAAAAACATAGTTTGTTACTAAACAGTAAGGTTAATTAAATCCTAAAACTAAGCACAGCACTAATCTTCTAAAGTCACAAAAACATTCAAAGACGCCTATATAGCTACAGTATTCACAAAACCCCATACCTGCACTAAATCTCAGCCAGGGAGTCTGCAATAGAGCAGATCAAAATACAAAATCTCTAGACTTCTTTGACAAAATATGTCATTATATGTTTTTGTTGTACTGTATACATTATATTGTATAAAGCCTTGCCATTCCCCTGTATTAGAGCATTAATTCTTGGTTAAATATGTGTGCACAAAATCTTTATAGTGAAGTAACATTACGGGCTTCATAAAAATGTATTGCCTTCAGAAGCAAAATCAGAAGCTCTACTAAACAACTGAAACATATGTTACATGCTTTAGACAAAAAATGATCACAGAAGTATCTTACAAAATTTTATTTGCCAGCATTATCAGAACTGTCAGCAGACAATGGCATACATGATCTTATAGCTTCATAGGCAGGTACTAGGCTATCTGCCCAAAGCCATTTATAAGCCTAACCGGAATGTGTTGGCTTTCGCCGCCCCCTTAGATTAGTTCCCTGTGCGTCTGTCCAGTAGAGCCATTGAAGTGATCCCATCCACTCGTCAAGGTTTCTCTTGAAGAGTGTTAATGAGGAGCTCTGCCTAATGTAGATCGGAATCTTGTTCCAGAGCATGGAAAGTCTCTGGGACAGGAATCTATCCCTCCAGCACGTCCTGTTTATTGTTGTGGTGAGGTTTAGATCCCTAGAGTGTGTGGCTCGAGGGGATATGGTTTTCTTTAGGTGGAGCATGTCCATCAGTTCTGGGTTGGACATGGCCTTGTATGTCAGGCATAGATCACCTCTGAGTAGGCGGTATACAACCAAGTACAGCTGGAGTTTCTTCAGTTGTGCTGCATAGGGCATCTGTTTGAGGCCAGTGATCCTCTTGGTGAGGTACTTCTGTGGTCTTTCCAGCTGTTGCAGATGTCTTGTAAGGTACATCCCAAGTGGGGCATTGTACTCTATGTGGGTCTGATGAGTGATGCGTAGAGGGGCACAATTACCTTTTTTGATCTGGATGCAAACCCTTTTGTGATTAGGTGGGTCACATAGAAGGATTTTCTAACCACTTTGGCAATGTGATTATCAAAGGAGAGATTACTATCTACTTGGGTCCCCAGATCCCATATTACGTCTTCTGTATTTAGGGGGCTACCACCTATGTTGTAGTTTGTGGGTACTTTGTTTATTCCAAAGGGGATGACTATGCACTTTCTGGCATTTAGCTTGAGGCCATGGTTTTGACACCAGGTATCTGTCTCAGTGAGACCCTTTTGGAGGATGTCTGTGTCAGCCGGAGAGTCAATTATAGCCCCTAGTTTGCAGTCATCTGCAAACTTCATCAGCCATAGACCTCCTGTGCTTGCCTGTACCTCTGAGAGGTATATGCTGAACAGGAAGGGTTCTAGGACTGAGCCCTAGGGAATGCCACTTGTAACCAGTTTAGAGTCAGACCTAGCTCCCGCACCTCTTACCATGTGGGTTCTGTCTGTGAGCCAGTTGGCAACCCATATCGTGATGTCGGGGTTTATGTTCAGGTTGGTGAGCTTATCTATAATACCAGTATGAGGAATGGTGTCGAAGGCCTTTGCGAGGTGTAGGTAGGCTGTGTGGACCACCTTTCCCTCATTTATAGCCTTGGTAACTGTCTCAAAGAAGTCCACCAGGTTTAGGAGGCATGGTCTGCCCTTAACAAAGCCGAACTGGGTAGGGTCCAGTGTTTGGAGGATCCCAATATCTCTTTTAATGAGATCCATGATGATGCGCTCCATAGCCTTGCAGACCAAGCTAGTCAGGCTTATATGGTGATAGTTCCCGGGGTCTGTTGTGGCTCCACCTTTGTGGAGCAGAATAGCCATTGCTGTGCACCACTCTATGGGCATATAGCCTGTGGAGAGGCTGAGTTTGAACAGTGTGTTTAGGTGAGGGGTTAGTTCATCTTTGAGCTCATGTAGGATGCAGCCTAGGACACCGTCTGGTCCCATTGATGCTGTGTTTTTGGCTTTGGAGAGGGCTGTTTTATCCTGAGTGTCTGTGATTTCAGGGGAACTACATTCTTCTGGTATGGTTATGGGCCCTTTTGGGGGTGAGAGGGGGGTGAAGTTTGCACTGAAGCTGTCTGCCAGGATGTTGGCGATATTGGTTGGTTCAGTGTATTTTGTGCCATTCTGCACTAACTCTGAGCAGATCTAAGAATTGCCACTTAGATTCTTGACATAGCTAAAGAATGCCTTGTGGTTATCCTTGGAGTCCTTGGTAATTTTTCTTTCAATGCTAGCCTTGGATGATTTTATGAGGGATCGTAGTTTTTTGCTGATACCAATCAGGGATGTCTTCCCTTCTTGCAATTTACTCCTTTTGTACTAGTTTCCTCCTCCTATTGTATAGCTTGTTTATGGCAGGGGTCCACCAGACTGGTTTCCTTTTCTTGGAGGAGTGAGTCTTGGTTTTGCTTGGGATAGCATGATCCATGCATTCTTGTAGGTGCCCAAAGAGTGAATTAGTAAAGGATTTTGCAGCTTGGACAGCCTTATCCTTTAGCATGGGGGCTTAGAAACTTTCCACCTCGGTCATAAGTAATGTGAAGTTTTCTTTTGAAAAGTTTTTCACGGTGGTTTCTTTGACCGGGGTTGGGGGCAGAATGTGGATATCCAGAGTGATTAGTTTATGGTCAGATCTAACCAGTAAGGGATTGACCTCCAGTGTGGAACACTGGTCGCCCATGTTGGTGATGGCCAGGTCCAATATGTTGTCACCTCTGGTGGGGGTGTTGACCAGTTGATCCAGGATGTTTGAGTTTATAAATTCTAGGAAATGTTGTGCAAGGGAGTTAGTACTTGAGTAGTTCTCCCAGTTAATGTTTGAGTAATTGAAATCACCCAATATCAGGGTGTTTGGTAGGACCTTTATGTTTCCCAGTATTTCCAGAAGTGGGGAAGGGGGTCCTGGGACACGGTGGATGATATGTAGCAAGTCACAATTTGAATTGCAGTTTTGCCTATTGTTAGTTGCACATGGATGATCTCTGAAGCATTGTGCTGTGCCACTAACCTGGAGGTGTGGGTATCCTTGATGAATATGGATAGTTTAGATTTATATAGACATGACCTTACATAAATTGAGGTTATAAATGTATTTAATATATACTTAATTATTTTCATAGGTTATAGAAATGCTTGTATAGCATATTTTATAATATATTGGTATGATGTTTGCTGAATGCAGTTTGGTATAGTTGCTTGTGAATGTCTGCCACTTTAAAATGTAAGTTGAAGTGTTCATAATCCAATTAGTATTAAGTGGGCACATATAAGGCTAGTGAAGTAATGTTTTCTACTGAATGGTCTGAAGAAGTGGGAGTCATTCCCATGAAAACGTTTACCAAGTAAAGATTTGTGTAAAGTACACCCATTTATCTGGTTTTTCTACTTAAACAAATGTATTTAACAGCGATTCTATTGTATATGATCCCTGTGATTCTATTGTATATGATCCCTGTGATTCCATTGTATAAGATCCCTGTGATTCCATTGTATATGATCCCGGGAATCTTGTGTGCTGCTGCTATTGCTATTTCATTTGGGATCATGTAACTCGAGCAACTATCCTATTTTTTTGTGTGTGAATATGGATACGCCCCTGCCTTTTGTATTTAGGTCCAGGTTTTGTGGTTGAAATGTATGGTATGAGTTCTAGCCTGGTAGTACTGGGGTGCTCTCTGGAGCCTTAAACCAGGTTTTTGTTACTGCACAGATATCGATTTATTCCATATTGAGGAGTGCCTTGAGTGCGTGCATTTTGAGGATTAGACTTCTGGCATTGAGTAGCATTACCCTCACTTTTTGGTTACTTGTGCTATTTACGGTGGTGGGTTTGTCTTTTGAGCCTTGCCTAAAAAAGGCACTATTGGGGTGGCAGAAGCCTTGGCCAGTATTCGAAAGCCTAAGGGTGACAGGTGCAAGCCATCTCTCATGAAGCAGCGTGGCTTGTCGAGCATGTCATCCCAGGCTGACAGACACTGGATCCCCTTTGAATGACACCAGAAGCTTAGCCAATTGTTGAAATTGATAATTTTTTCTCTATACCGTGGTATCATTCTTGGTGATGGCAGGATGCTACTCAAGGTCAGGATCATACCGGCCTGGGGTACGTGATCAGAGAGCTCTTCCATGTCTCTTTTCATGTAGTCCTGGGAGGTACGGCTCAGGTCATTCACACCAACATGGACAATGACAGAGTCATTTTTGTACTTGTTCTGGAGTGACCTGAGTGCTTGTGTTATGTGGAGGATCCTGGCACCCGATAGGCAGCTAACAGTAACCTTGTCCTTGTTCAGCCTGGTGAGTGGGACGTCAGTGTGCCTGACTATAGAGTCATCTGTTATTAGTGTGTTGGGTATATTATTTTGCCTTAAGGGCTGTGATTGCATGGCACACTGGTTTTGTGAAGTATGTGTTTCATGGTTTGTGTTGGGTTATGTGAATAGGAAAATACACTTACAGAGAAGCAGCATATTTTACTTATAATTAAAAGGCAATTATGTTATTTTCACAATATTTATCAGAATTATTAACAAACCATTTAAATTGATTTTACCTCAGCTGAGCTAAACCATTCTTGCTTTGCTGTTTGTGACCATTCTTAGTGAATTTTATCATAAAAGAAGCACCTTGAAGCAATTTTCTCTTGATTAAAAATGTCCTGCTCCCCCAAGGACAGTCAAAAACTCTAACAATTGAAACTGATCTGGTATGACTCAAAAAGAAAGGTGATCGGGAAGAAGGAATTTGCAGTATTTTGGACCTCATAAAAAGTTACGTATCTTGTTCTGTGATCCCATAAGTGAAAAGTTATATGGAGCTGCTTACTGTGATGGATTTGAAGTTTTCTTAAGACACTCAGTCTTGCTGGCTGAATTCTGCTAAAATCAAGTCTGATTCTATTTGCATTCACAGTCTGTTGCATACAGAAACTTGCAGAATATACACTGATGAGAGAATATACTTTGCAGCATCAACTTAGAGCAGTAACAAATAACTTTTTATAATAAACCAAATGGACTAACGTTGCAGCTTAAAGTACTGTTCCACTTTACTTCTCATATAGTACAGATGATGTGAGAGATATAACATTTACCTCAAGACAAATGTGTCTCTAAAAATACCTTTAACATAACTGGATTCACACAGCTCTTTATACACAATTTTAGTCATGGACATACATATACATTTCCTCTTGGTATTCTATTTTGGAGAATTGCTCATCCTGCAGAAACAGTACTGATTGTTGCAGATGCTGACCCAAATGCTGCCATAATATTATTATTTTTAAGCTTCCTTGTTTTACAATGTCTTGTCACATTTTTGCTGAATTTATAAGAGGTCATCTTTTCTGACAGTGTGAACATCCTGTTTTTCATCTTTTGTATGGTTCTTGTGCCAAGGAAACAGATTGTAACAGTGTCATAAACATGTCCTGGTGTTTAAGGAAACATTGTGTCCATTATGCAGAAACATGTCCTGTTGTTTAAGGAAACATATTGTGTTATTTTTATATGCAGAAAAACATGTCTTTGTTCTTTAAAAGCAGATTTTGCATTTTTGCTCTTGCATACATCCTGTTTTTAAGTCTGTAAGGGAAAAATGTCCATTCAGCAGATTCCTTATTTTCCAAGCCATGGTAATTTAGTATGGATGCTGATCACATATTACTAAACTCTATTTCTGCATTTAAGCAAACTTTATCTTGTACCTTATTTATGTTGCATATTTGTAGCAAAGTTACTTTCAACCTTAGTATATTGTTGAGCACACTCTAACAGTTCCCCCTTTTTTATTTTAAACTAGGGAAATAAATTCAGCATTATTTGATAATACTTTTTCATTATGACAATTAACACCATTAACTTGACTAGCTTTTGCTAAGCAGACTTTAATACATGTAAATAATATGCAACCAAGCATTACAATAACAATAAAAGAAATTAAAAATAGAGTGATTTTTCCTGTCCATCCTGTAAATAGATTAGTAAACCATTCACTCCAATCATCATTCCAGTTTTTTCTAGTATGTTGAGACACTTGTGCAATCACTTCTAAATGTGCTTTTACAGATTCTGTTTTGTCTGGAATAAATGTATAACATTGTTCTCCTATTAAAGCACATGTACCCCCTTGGGATGCTAATATGTAATGTAATGCCATTCGATTTTGCAAAACCATAGTTCGTATTGCTGTCATTTCGACAGTAATGTCAAAGACTGCATTTAAAGTGGCATTTGCCAATACCTCAACTAATTTAGATAGTTTTCTCAGCTCCCAGATGGCTTTTGCAGCCCCATACCCAGGGAAAATACCTGCTCCAGGGATTACATCATCTCCTAAATCCATATATTTTAATTTAATATAATCAAGATTTTGATGATATATACGTGATGTATCTAAGGTGTCTACTGGATTTTCTGGACTTTCAATCACAGGTAATATATCCCTTTTCTTTTTTGCATTTCTAATGCTTCCTTTTGGTAACTCTTTTACATGATGCATTGCTGGTACCACTAATCCTATATAACAGGTGCCACCCCATCCCTTTGGTAACCATTTATAAGCGTATTTACCACAGATGTATTATAACCCATATGATAGAGCAACACTGCTATTTACCAGACTGCCATTTACTTGCCCCATAGTAGGAGTTTTATCATGTTCAGCTGTAAAGTTTTTTATCTGTTTTACTTCGCCAACATGTAATATTGGTTTTACACTCATTTTTGTCATTTTGTGAAAAATGAAATACTGCTGTGTCACTTAAAATTAACTGACCCTTAACTGGTATTAAAATAGGAAAACCATGAGAAAATACTCCACATACTGGTATGTGGTTGTGAAAATTTATCATTTCAATTGCTTGAATACAATTGCTATTACCCACTGAAACAGTTCCATTTTGTTGAAAACGTGTGATCCCCTACACTATAGCAGATAACTGTACTCTTGCTTTACGTAATTGTACATTTATGACTTGATCTCCTGTTTTATTTATTAATACCATCCAACTACTAAGAGAATTTAGAGGAATAGGTATTACAGGCATTACTCCTGTTATTTTTGGTATTAAACTACATACCCAACAATTAGAAACATTCATGCTTTTTGCATGCTAACATTGTCTTGCCAAAAAGTGTTAAAAGATGGTGACCAATCTTGTTAATTTTTCCACATTTCTTTACTTTCTCTCTTATGTAACTTTACAGTTTGATTAACAGGTTGTAAGTATAATTTAATACTAAGCAATACAATAATAGTTAGTATGATAGCTATTTATTATCAATTTAAAAAAAAACATCCTTTAAATAGAAATTCCATTGTTGAATCATTTTGCCTTTGGTCATCCGAAACTGGATTTCCAAAAGGACGCACTTTAAACTATGTCAATTTAATTATGGCTTTCTCTGTTGGAAACCTACAAGAGAATACATTTAATCAGATTTACATTGCTCACTATTTTTGATCATTCTTAGTTGATCTTTATGTACCAACATTGTTCTATTTTTCTTTTTTCCTTTTATTTTGTACACTAATGGTCCAATTTGTTCCACTACTTCAAAAGGGCCTTGCCAATTGCTAGCCCATGGTCCTACTGTTTGGAATGTTTTTACCAATACTTTGGTTCCACAGGGAAGGTTTTCTTCAGCTGGTAATATTAGCACCTTTTTCCATAGATGGAATGCTTGCTCGCTTGCATTATAGTCACATTTACTAGTAAGTTGTTTTAGCCATTCCTAATTTCTAGCATGGGCCTACCATTAGGTAAATCTTGGTCAAATGGTAATTGTATGGGCATTTTGCGGCCTGTCATTATTTCATATGGGAAAATACCTGTTTTGCTGTTTGGTGTTGCTCGAATACCTATTAAAATACCAGGCAGATGATGTACCCATGTATTGCCTTTTTCCAAGCATGCCTTTTTTCGACGTTCTTTTAATGTCCGATTCATATGTTCTACAATGCCATTAGATTGTGGATGGTATGGTACATGAAACCTTTGCTGTATGCCTAACAAATTACACATTTGTTTAATGAGATCACTAACAAACTGTGTGCCATTGTCTGACTCTATGACCCGTGGCCACCCCCAATGACAGAAAATGTTTTTCCATAAGGCTTCTGCTGTTGCCTTTGCTGTCATGGTTTTGGCAGGAATTGCTTCTACCCATTTTGAAAAGACGTCCACTACTACTAGTAGGTACCTGTAACCTCCCTTTGTTGTTGGTAATGGACCTGCATAATCTATTTGAACTGCATACCATGGCCCATCCGCTGGCTGTACTTGATGTAACTGAGGCCTACTGCTTTTAGCATTTACCTGCAGACAGATTAAACATTCTTCTATAATCAGTTTGCAGACCTTTTTAAATTTGGGTTCCAATACTTTTCTTTTACAACTGCCCATAACTTATCAGTTCCTGTATTGCCCAGTATTTGGTGATTTAACTTCACCAACTGGCGTGCCAACTGAAATGGTACATATGGCAACTGTAACCCTTTGGAGGTGGTGTATGCATAGTACTCCTTTGGTGGTATACCTGCTAATCTGCATTGATTGGTTTCTTCTTTTAAGCCCTGCTGTTTTTGCATATTTACAAGGTCTTTCTCTATTGACTCTTTATCTAGCTCTTTTAAGACACTAACTTCTACATTGGCATACTCATATTCTGGAAGTTTCTAACTCTTTTAAGACACTAACTTCTACATTGGCATACTCATATTCTGGAAGTTCTTTTCCATTTTATGCTGCTTGTTTTGCCAAAGTATCAGCCAACACATTTAACCTGTAAGTTTCACTGGTTGGCTTTTGATGTGCTTTTACTTTTAAGATGCTATACTGTCCTTGTTGTTTTGACATTGTTATAACTTTATATATGTCTTTTAATACTTCAGCATGCCGTAATGGTTTACCTACACTATCCACAAATCCTCGTCTTACCCAGGTTTCCATATGCAGTCTTAAAGACTTTACTATGTAAGCCCTATCTAAAAAATGTTAACAGGATTGTAATACTTTAGCACATACAGTACTGCCTCCAGTTCAGCTCTTTGAGCTGACATATGCCCTGTTAACTTGAGTAGTTCAGGAGAACCCAGCTGTGGATTCTCTGGAACTATGGCAAATCCTGTCCAGTATCTGCCTTGGTCCCAATATCGTGCTCCATCCACAAAGATGGATGGCTTAAAGTGATCAAAATCAGATGCTAAAAATTGTACATCAGGTGACATTATCTTTTCTAAACAGTTGTGCTGTTTTCCTTCATATCCCATGTGGTTTGACAAATAGTATTTGTCCCCTGTCTGTATAGTAACAGTTTTCATTCCAAAACGTGCCATCCATTTTGCAAAGACTGCCTGACTAATACCCATCTGTAATTTTATTAATTTCAAAACTGTCTATCAGAGCTTTTACAGCTTGATGTGGTGCTTGTACTATAATGCTGGAAAATATGGTCAAATATTCAGTTTGTTTAATACCCCAGTAAATGGCTAATAACTGCTGTATACATGGATGGTAGCCCAGTTCCACTGGAGTCATCTTCCTGTTAAAGAAAGTGACTGGGCGTAATGCTTTTTCCATTCTGTTGTCGCTACCATGTGGCCATTCCTGTAGTAGTACCACAGACAGTGTTTTTTTCCCTGCTGCTGCTTGTAACACAAATGGTAACCTTGGTGTGGGTGTTATTAATTCTGTAGCTTGTGCTAGTTTTATTTTTATCTGTGAAACTGCTTCCTCTTCATGAGATCCCCACTCTAAAAAGGTGGAGTTCTTTTGTTCCTGTAACATTTTGTATAGGGGAGCAGCCACGGCTGCATAATCCTCTATAAATTCCCTATTGTAATTCATGATTCCCATGAATTTATGTAAGTTTGCTATAGTCAGTGGCTTTTCCATTTGTAAAATGCCTTGTACACGTATAGGGCAATGAGACCTTCCTGTTGGTTTTATAATAGTACCTAGAAACTTAACTTTTTGTGTCATAAACTGATTTTTTTCACTTTTAACCTTAAACCCTGCTTTCTGTAGAGTATGAAAAAGTCTCTTAAGAAGCCGTACATGCTCCTCTACTGTTTCTGACTGAATTAAAATATCGTTAATGTAATGTATTACTGAATCATCCTTTTCCAAATGTTGTAGAATGGATCCTACTGTCTGATGAAAAATAACTGGACTGTTTTGAAACCCTTGTGGTAACTTTGTCATGACATATTGCTGGTTTTTAAATGTAAAGGCAAATCTTGGCCAATCTTTTTTCCTGAGTGGTACTGCAAAAAAGCCATTTGCTAAATCTATTACTGTAAACCACTTATTTTGTGGCTTAATATTTGCAGCCAACTCTGGGACTCCTGGAATCAAATGTGCTCCAGGAGTAGTATATTGATTAACCTTCTGTAAATCAATAACAAGACAATAACTACCATCTTTTTTCTTAACTAGCCAGATTAGTGAATTTGTAGGACTGTTGCCCTTTTGTATAATCCTTTCTTTTTTCCATTCTGCAATACATTTTTCCATATAAATAAAAAAAGCGTATCGCAACCCAAAAACTTTTCGGAACTATTTATTAGTCAAAACAAATAAAACAAATATAACAAATATAACTTCACTTAGCGCTTTCACCCGTTTACATCACGGGTTTCATCAGACTCTGATGAAACCCGTGATGTAAACGGGTGAAAGCGCTAAGTGAAGTTATATTTGTTATATTTGTTTTATTTGTTTTGACTAATAAATAGTTCCGAAAAGTTTTTGGGTTGCAATACACTTTTTTTATTTATTACCAGTCTACAGTTTCTTGTTGCAACATTTTTCCATATGTTCTTCTGCTTCCCTAGGAATAGGATATTGTTTTTGAAAAGGTGGTGTATAGTCCTGATCACTTCTTACCCCTACTGGGCTTTCTAGTTTCCCACAATCACTGGGACCCTTGGACCATAGATTTGGGAATTGCTGTTGTAAATGCTTCCATACATCCTCACTGTCTGTATTTACATAGCCTGTAGGTTTTTCAGGTTTGTCAGGTAGAGAGATTGCATAGCAACCTGTACTTTGCTCTTCCTCTCTTTGTTGTTTGTCTCCCATCCACAGAATTTCATTAGGTAAATCAATTACTATGCCCAAAGGCCCTAGAATGTCCATACCAATAATGGTATTTGTGCAAGATGGATGCATTAAAAATGCACCCTTCCATATCTGTCCCTCTTGACTAAACTCTATGTCCACATTTTGGCTACTCACTGCATAGCATCCTGTGCCATTAAATACTGAAATGCAAACCTTTTTATAGGATTTGCTGGTAACTGTCTGTTTGTGACAGATACAGCTGCTCCTGTTTCTATTAAGACATTTTTTCCACAGTGACCCCTCTACCCAAATATCAATCAGTGGTCATCCATCTCGACCCTTTTTAAAGGTAGTCAGGAAAGATACCAGAGTAGAGGGGGGGGGGGCACAGCCCTATTGTAAGGAAATCCACTCATCCTCTCCTTTATTATCAAATGCAATATGACACACCTCACCTTTTTGCTTGTCATCTTCCTCTGTGTCTGAATGATCTACATATTTAGGTTTTTCAATCTCTTTTTTTAACTGTTGCCTAGCTATTCCTTCTGCCTGTTCTATCAAATGTTTCGGATTTACAGGTGAAACTGTTTGAAAATCTACCGGGAATACTTCCCCTTTTCTTGTATATTGATGGCTCTTATAACTGTTTTTACCAATATTGTAAGGTTTTTGTACATAATCCTGCTTTTCTGATTTTTCTTGTAAATTTGTTTGCTCTCTTTTTGGAAACACCCCCTGTTCTTCCTTCTTTTAGTGCCAGGCTTTGTAATTATCACAGTTTTGCTTAAAGTGTCCTATTTTTTTTTACAAAAGAAGCATGTTGGTGCCTTTTGCTCATTACCTGTGCTTGATCCTGGTACTACAAACATAGAGGCAGGAGCTGGTGGTGCTGACACAGCTCTTTCTGCTGGTGGTTGGTCACACCACCTTTGCCTTCCCCTGTTTTTTTGCCTCGCCAATTACTTCAAATGGCTCACTTTTATCTTCAGATGCAAAGATATGGTGTGAGTATAATGTCCCATCATCGGCCATAGTCCGTCCCCTCATTTGTTTTTGTACCAAATCAGTGAGGGTATCAGAATTTTCTTCGTAGATACATTTAATATCCCCTGGAAACCCTTTGACTTGTTCTAAGAAGCAATGTATTAACTGTTTTTGTATGTCTCTTTTTTCCCATGTCTCTGTCTGTTTTTTTTATATATGATTTGAAATGCAAGTCTAAAATGTTCACTTTGTTCCATTAATTTATCTGTGATAGTAATTTTAAAATTATCTAATAATTTGGCTGTGAGAGGCTGCCCTTGTGTAAATGCCATTAAAATAGCTGCCTTACATCCTACTCTAGTATTTAAATGATAATCATCTTTTTTAATTGAATGAAAGTTTTAAAACATTTGGGAATGAAAATCCAGAAACATCTAAGTAATGCATCTGTCCATATATCAGATCCTGCTGTATATGCCACCCATTCTTCAAATGTAAGCATGTTATTAAATATGCCTTTTTTATCATTCCACTGTGGTAAACTCTGCAATAATCTAGACTGTGTATATAAATCTGTAGTGGTTCCCTGTCCCTGTTCTATAATTTGGACTGGTTTTGTGTTTTTTAACTCTTCCTTAAGCTGGGATATCAAAATAGTATTTTGGAGGTTAGTCTCTGTTAATTCCTCTAATTCTTCTTCCTTTTCCTTCAGACGCTGTTTAAGGTCTGTCATTTCTACCTGTAAGTGTTTAAGGAATGTATGATACCTGTTATTGGATTCCTCTGTTGATTGCAGAGCTCCTATGCACTTTTGACAGAGATCTTGGATGTCATTTCTGAACGTTTTAAACTCACTTTGTTTCTCTTTTAAAAACTTATTAAATTCTTCTGTCAATGTATCATAAGCTTTGCTTCTGTCCTCGTCTGTATGTGTAGCCGTGGCATCATTCCATGTTTGTACATAATTTTTAAAGGGAGTTACAAGATCTACAGGGAACTCTGTCAATAACAGATTGGACTGCTGTTGTAATTCAGAAATTAATGTACTGAAAGGACATAACTGCTTTACATCTGGATATAATGAAAACTGTGTACCCTTAATTAATTCTTTATTATGAACAGATCTGTCTGTCTATTTTTTTAGCAATATCATGCAAGACTTTTTATGGCATATTACACAAAATGCAGTTTCTCTTGAATTACAAAATAAACATTTATTATGATTTACTTCATTTTTTTTGTTGCAAATACCAATCAAATGTTACAATCCACTTACATAATGCCTGTATGTCAACTTGCCCTAACAAGGTTTTACACTTACTAATGTGTTGTGTATACCAACGTTGCAATTTACTCCATATTTTATCTGGTTGTTCTGCTACATTAAGAGTAAAACGTGGCTTACATTTGCTAGAATTCTGCCTGATAGCATCCATACTAAAAAAATGTGACGCAGAAAAAAGTCTTACCAGTGAGCAACGAAACAGGTGATCAGGCTGTTGTTGCTGATGGCTGGAAATTTTTCAAAGTCACTCGAGAAGCTGGGAAAGCACAACAGGCAGTGGACTGCTGTGCTAGTAGATATCCACCTTTTGTTAGAGAAGTTATGGCACTGTGACTTGAACTTTCTCACTCTGGATGTAGACGTCTA
Source organism: Protopterus annectens (assembly GCF_019279795.1). Lineage (NCBI taxonomy): Eukaryota > Metazoa > Chordata > Ceratodontiformes > Protopteridae > Protopterus > Protopterus annectens. Next base: position 142,315,005 of record NC_056748.1, on the reverse strand, counting down.
AAAAACTTTACTACTGCAAGCTGCATAAACTGGAATACTTCTGTTTAGGATTTTCACATACGTACAAATGTTAGTTACTGCATCTTAACTGAAGTGACCCTCTGCAGGGCTTACCATCACTCCTCCTGTGTTTGAATGCAGATTTTAGGTTCAAATGCAGTCTAGCTTGCCATTAAAAAATTATATGGAGCTGCTCACTGTGATGGATTTGAAGTTTTCTTAAGACACTCAGTCTTGCTGGCTGGATTCTGCTAAAATCAAAGTCTTATTATATTTGCATTCACAGTCTGTTGCATACAGAAACTTGCAGAATATACACTGATGAGAGAATATACTTTGCAGCATCAACTTAGAGCAGTAACAAATAACTTTTTATAATAAACCAAACATACTAACGTTGCAGCTTAAAGTACTGTTCCACTTTACTTCTCATATAGTACAGATGATGCGAGAGATATAACATTTACCTCAAGACAAATGTGTCTCTACAAATACCTCTAACATAACTGGATTCATACAGCTCTTTATGTACAATTTTAGTCATGGACATACATATACATTTCCTCTTGTTATTCTATTTTGGAGAATTGCTCATCCTGCAGAAACAGTACTGATTGTTGCAGATGCTGACCCAAATGCTGACTTAATAATATTCTTTTTAAGCTTCCTTGTTTAACAATGTCTTGTCACATTTTTGCTGAATTTATAAGAGGTCAGCTTTTCTGACAGTGTGAACATCCTGTTTTTTGTCTTTTGTATAAGAGCATCTGTTCTTGTGGCAAGGAAACATTGTAACAGTGTCATAAACATGTCCTGTTGTTTAAGGAAACATTGTGTCCATTATGTAGAAACATGTCCTGTTGTTTAAGGAAACATATTGTGTTATTTTTATATGCAGAAAAACATGTCTTTGTTCTTTAAAAGCAGATTTTGCATTTTTGCTCTTGCATACATCCTGTTTTCAAGTCTGTAAGGGAAAAATGTCCATTCAGCAGATTTCTTATTTTCCAAGCTATGGTAATTTAATATGGATGCTGATCACATATTACTAAACTCTATTTCTACATTTAAGCAAGCTTTATCTTATACCTTATTTATGTTGCTTATTTGTAGCAAAGTTACTTTCAACCTTAGTATATTGTTGAACACACTCTAACAGTAAGTGCTACCAAACAATTGAAACTGATTTTAATGTATTTGAGTCAAGACGTTTGTCATCAGGGGAAGACAACTAGCATAATTTTGTTAATGATAAATACTTATATTGCATTTCTTTAATTAGTGGTGGCAAAAGTGTTTGTGAACAATTTCCGTATACTCATGGTTTAAAAGAATACGAGTCACACTAGTAGGTTTATTTGCATGCAGTAGCAGTTATGTCTGCTTTCTGCACACCTTTGAGAAGGGATAAAACCTTCAGATTCGTAATGTGGACTTTTAATGCAGTATGCAGTGCACTGCGATGCATATTCTGCTTGCTTTATCTGTGTGGAAAATTTTTTTGATGGTTTGTCTGTTTACATTACATCCACTCTCAGTACTGCTCCATTATGCTCACTCATGTGTAAAGCAACACGATGTACGTTATCAAAAAGAGCTGAATTCCATGAAAATAAAAAAGAAGGAACAGATGTTAAATGTCTCCCTAAAATAAAAATGTTCTATAGTAGGAAGTTACCCAATATAAAACACAGTTAAATCTTTACAGAGAAATTTGGGAAAACTTAAATAACTGCACTCATTTTTATTACTATACATCTAGTGACATGGCTGTAGAGCATTTGGACAGCTCTGTGAGGGTCATGGTAATTTTCAGAATGAGCATGCCCCCCTCTGCATTGTTTTTGGCAGAACAATTAAGGAATCCCATAACCCTTCTTCTGAAGGGTAGTTCTCTTAAACTCATGAGAGTTTGACTGAGGTTTCTGTCTCTTTAGAGGCAGTCAAGCGTGTCATTTGTCAATCCATATATCAGCATGGGAGACCATCATGTATGACAGATGGAATCGAGGCATCATATCCAGAGTCCATGTCCTTTTTGTTTGCCTTCTGCCTCTCCACAATCTCTTACTTTTCCTGATGTCTCACCCTGTCAGAATGATGTAACAAACCTACTGGTTCAGGACTTCTTAATGAAGAGAGACATTCAGGTGGTCTGACCACTCCAGAAAGAGTCTGTGTTCATTTTAATGTCCCATACTCAGTTTGGATGGCCTAAATCAGTAGTTTGCCAAAAGTTCTTTAAAATGATTATGGTGCAGTTCATCTTTCCGTCTCAGTTTGAAGGAGACTGGATGTGTTGTTTTAATCTCCAGGATGGATTCCTGCACATCATAGTGTCAAAGTAGCACAGAAGGTTTCTTCCCATCTGTGTAGCAGTTAGCCATTTTTAGTTCAAGCCATAATTTCATGTACCACAGCCCCAATTGTGCTCAGTAAGTGTGTGTCCACAGTCATGATAGCTGTCCAACTAAAAGGTTCCAAGGCATTTCAATATAGCAACTAGCTGCAAGCAGCCTTAATCATATGGAACCTGGATTATCTAGGGATTTGGTTATAAGTTTCTTTCAGTCTTTGGGCATAATAGTCAACCCTATATAATTTAAGATGGCGTCCTTCCCTGAGCATATCATTTAGAGGCTGCACTCTGGGTGCCTCTGGTCACCATGCACATTTTCCATCATTCGTGATCCTTTTCATCATCTGCTGTTCATATGATTATTGAGCACAGCCAAATCCCAGCTTCTTTTTGTCTTTGACCTCTGGATCTGACAGTTTCCACAGCCTTTATGGTTCCCCTCACCACACTCTTCACAAGAGTCATTCAATGGGCATCAAAAGTTAAATGGAACGAGTTGCTGAATCCTTTAAATTCTAAGGGTCATATTTATTGATGAATTCTTGATTCCAGACTTTGTCTGAATAGACTATTTTGGACCCCACACCGCAAAGTAACACTGTATGCAGATGCTTCTGCTCCAGGGTGGGAGTGGCACTGTGCACAGCAGACAGTCTAAGGTACTTAGTCCAAGAGAGCAGTGTACACATCAGCATAATACAAGCAGTGGCCATCTTCAGCTTGCTGGTGCCTCAGGGCTACATCCCCAGTGCCGCAGTTGTCATCCACTCTGACAAGATAGCAGTGATTTGGTATGTAAACGAGCAGCACGGAAACTTTTTCTCTCTCCTTTGATAGGAAGACATGGTAGTATGGAAATTACCTCTTCCCTCCAGATGCCTTTCTGTTGCTACCCATATATCTTGTGGGCAGGCTTAGCCATTGTATTTTGATGCCACAAAAGCAGACACCTCAGAGCCCTTTTCTACACTGGGAGAAATTTGCTGTGACCTCTCTGCATCCCTGTCTAGAAAACTGCAGCAGATAATTTTCCATTATCCCTTCCTCAGGAGGATTACCCATGGATGCACTATCCCCGTAGTGGCCACTGAGTATTCCTTAAGTTTTGCTGTCTCTTCCATTTAATCTGACATTCCTCAGCAAAGCCAAGACCAAGAAAGCCAATTATATTTTGATAGTCCCCATTTGGGCCCATTAAGTTTAGTTTTCAAATGAAAGGTAAAAAGTAAAAAATAAAAGTTTAGTTTTCATTGATTTAGCCTCATTTCTGAGACCATGTAGTAGACAGAGATTTCACCTGTCTTGCCACCCTCACTCAGACATTCAGTCCATGAAGCTAACAGCATGGCGTGTCTTGATCAGTTAATGTCCAGGGACCCTTTGCATACATTCAGCATAGTCCAGATGCTGGCTTCTGCCCAAAGACTAACTTGGTGGCCATTACTTCAGCAAGAAGGATTTCAGAGATGCAGTCCTTGCGTGGTCATCCCCATCCAGTGCCACTCCCTACCAGTCCATCTTTCTTGTTGAAAGTCACCAGAAAGTTTATTATAAAGCAATCAGTTAACTGTCTGCTCTTCCTGAATTATTGGATTTACAGTGAAAATCTGTTACCTTTTTTTGGATGCCCAGAGACAGGTCTGATTTTATTTGTACAGAATTTGAATTATGAGGATATATTCTCAGCTTGTTCCATTCTTTTCACAAACATTAGACCAAGAAGTTTCCAAAATTGCTCTTCCTGCTTGTTTTTCCCCGTAGTATTAGATTTTGTTACTTCCTCCTCACTGTCAAAGCTTACACCAGTAGATCAACAGTTACTTTGCCAGCCTTTTCAAAATGCTTCTGTGGATGACATTTTCACAGCTGGTATGGGGGGTATCGGAGTACTTTTGGAAAATATTACAAATTGCATGTCAGCTCCAAATCTAGATCAGCTTTTGTTGCTGACATAATCCTGTGGTATTGTATCACGATAAACTACCAAGGTTCATTGACTTTGGTCTTATTTTAGAGATGAAGACTAAACTCCCAATATTAGATTTGAAAAGTCACACATCTGCCCTAATGATAAGTCTGCACTGGCAGTTACAACTCTCTCAGCATGTCTGCATACCATCTCCTGGCTTTGGGGTCCACTGGATGCTGCCCTCTTGCATGTACCCTTTTTCTGGATTGCCCCAATTTGTGGGCTTTTGAGATCTAGAGAAGGGTCCTGTGGTGCAGAAGATTGAGTAGCTGGTTAAGTGTGCAACTTTGGTTTTCTGTGGTAGGAGGCAAGACAGCAATATCTTACGACCGAGAGCGCCTTGTCCTAGATCAACTGTCTGGGCACCCACTAAGCAAAAATAAACACTCCTCAACTGGCAACCAACTTCAAAATCTACACATAGTGCAAGATGCCAGAAATAAAAGGAAATAGTACCAGCTGACCCAAACAAATAAAATAGAATACTATTAAAGTAAAACTGGTACATTTGCTCGGAGGTAAGCCCTAAATGTACCCCCATTGTTGTGAGGACAGTGTTCCCCAGAGAACTGAAATCATACACATATGTACAAAGGGAAGGTGTCAAAAACACATAACCCCCCCCCCCCACCCCTCAGACACAGTCTCTAATAGCTCTCACTGTAGCTGGTCAGCACAAGTAGAATCTCAACAACCTGGACACTTGATAAGTGGGATTTCAGCAATTGATACCTGCTGATTGGTCCTAAAGACAAGATGTTCACTTCCAAAGTATGGTTGTTTGAAAACAATTCTTTAGATTTATTATAGGAGAAATTGTTGAAGGCATATACAAGAATATTTTTTCTTCACGATATGCCTAACAAAGTATGAAGAATCCCAGTGACTTGTTCCCAAAACATGTGTTCTTTTGATAATCACTTCTTTAAGCAAGAAACATCTTTATTGAATTATCACTTATGACGTAAGCTATCCTATATAAATGAAAACAAACCACATTGACATATTTTTAGTTGAAAACCTACTTCACATGTAATCTTATGTACAGTCGTTAATTAAACATTACATAAGTCATTCAGTTCCTGACTTCCCTTAAACGTCCTTCAGCTTCCAAAACATTATTCTGCATGTATTGTTCCCTCAGTTCCCATTTCTTCTATGTATTTCACTCCTACACTTTTCCAAAGATCCCAGTTCCAGTTCTTTTATTTCTGTTACTATATTCACTACTGCTAGTACATTTGATTTAGAGTTTTATTTCCCTTTCAGTTAACAAGTCCTGCTTTGGAATCCAGTTTCTTATTTGTGCTTTCATAAATATAATACAGTCTGCTCCTCCCAGTTTCTAGTGCACACCTGAAAATCTCAGGTTTTCTCTATATTCTCTGTCTTCTATTTTTACCATTTTTTGAAAACTCTCTGCTTGAGTGTCTCATAATCAGCCACCCTTTTCTTCATTTCAGCCTCTGATTTTTGCAGTTTTATCAGCTCCTCTGGATATCTGTTTAAAGCTTCGTCCATTTTCCAGCCTTTTGTTATTTGAATCGATATACTCCTTCTGTGTGTTGTTTATTTTAATCCGCTGTGAACACATTTGACTTTTTGTCCCCTCAACATTACTGGAAGCCATGTTTTGCACTAAATCTGGAGCTTACACTTCTTTTTGGTGAATAGCTGCAGGTTTCTTCCCAGACATTGTTTTCTTCTCACCTTTTGTGGTTGATTTTCAGATTTTCAAAATTTCTTCTTTGCTGGCACCCAGGCAGTGCATTTACTAGCCAGTAACTGAAGTTTACCCAAAAAGCAAGTTAACTGGCTCTTGTTTTCTGAGTTTCTGTTTTTACACTGGGAGAGCTGAAATTAAGCTGTCAGTCAGTGTGTAGCCATCCCGGAAGTCTCCTTTCTGATAAAAAGAGGTGGAGAAAACATTCCTGTTCTGTCAGTGTAAGAGGTGATAGTTCTTCCACGCTCTTTTTTTGTGCTAAATATTATGGATGAGTGCGTTCTGCGGACAGTTAAATTATCATTTACTTGAACATTTGAGTACTGTAAACTCTCTCTGGATTTCTTAGGACTTGAAAATCAGCAAGAAAAGTTAAGATCTTTTCCATTAGCAGCACTGTTTCTGGGAACTCTTTTTGGCTTCATTGTAATAGAGACTTTTCTATCCCAGGAAATCATCAGAAGTTAGTGACTTTGAGTCATCCATTGCTCAGACTTGTGTGGTAGTCAGACTTTTTCTCAGTATTGTGGGTCATATTTTGCCTAGTATAATGCAGCATAATATTGGGTTACTTGTAAAAAAGTTTCATTATTTTGTGAAAAATTTATTGGATTAATCAGATGAAATTTTGGATGTAATATTTTAGCATTTTTCAAGAACTGAAATGACAGACATGTCCTGCTGGGAACACTAAATTAATCCCTTTACAAGACTGCCTCTATCTCAAGTTCTTGTAGGAGAGTCATCAGATATGGTTTGGAGGCTGACCCTGTCATTTGGAAGTACAGTTTCTATGGTTATCTTCTGTGATAAGCTTGAGAATTATAAAACCTGTATACATGTTTGCTCTGAGAGTGTTGATGGAGAAGTACAGAAAAGGTCAGAAGGAGTTGCATTGTGTCTTTGTGGACTTGGAGAAAGCATATGACAGGGTGCCTAGAGAGGAGTTATGGAATTGTGTGAGGAAGTCGGGAGTGTCCAAGAAGTATGTAAGAGTGGTACAGGATATGTGCGAGGGTAGTGTGACAGTAGTGAGGTCTGCGGTGGGAGTGACGGATGCGTTTAAGGTGGCGGTGGGATTACATCAATGATCAGCTCTGAGTCTTTTTTTATTTGCAGTAGTGATGGACAGGTTGACAGACGAGATCAGACAGGAGTCCCCATGGACTATGATGTTTGCAGATGACATTGTAATCTGTAGTGAGAGTAGGGAACAGGTGGAGGAGACCCTGGAGAGGTGGAGATATGCTCTAGAGAGGAGAGGAATGAAGGTCAGCAGCAGTAAGACAGTATATATGTGTGTGAATGAGAGGGAGGATAGAGGAATTGTGAGGATGCAGTGAGTAGAGGTGGTGAAGGTGGATTAGTTTAAATACTTGGGATCAACAGTTCAGAGTAATGGTGACTGTGGAAGAGAGGTGAAGAAGAGAGTACATGCAGGATGGAGTGGGTGGAGAAGAGTGTCAGGAGTGATTTGTGACAGGCAAGTACCGGTAAGAGTGAAAGGGAAGGTCTACAAGAGGGTAGTGAGACCAGCTATGCTATATGGGTTGGAGATAGTGGTATTGACAAAAAGGCAGGAGTCAGAACTGGACGTGGCAGAGTTAAAGATGTTAAGATTTGCACTGGGTGTGATGAGGGTGGACAGGATTAGGAATAAGTATATTAGAAGGTCAGCCCAGGTTGGAAGGTTTGGAGACAAAGCCAGAGAGGCAAGATTACGTTGGTTTGGACATGTGCTGAGGAGGGATGCAGAGTATATTGGGAAAAAGTTGCTAAGGATGAAGCTGCCAAGTAACAGGAAAAGAGGAAGGCCTAAGATAAGGTTTATGGATGTGGTGAGAGAGGACATGCAGGTGGTTGGTGTGACAGAGCAAGATGCAGAGGACAGGAAGAAATGGGAACAGATGATCCGCTGTGGTGACCCCTAATGGGAGCAGCCGAAAGAAGAAGAAGATACCTTGTAGTCAAGGTGTTCATGAATTGTCTAAATGAAACTAGTTTTAAACCCCTTTATAATGCACTGAATAGCTAGATGGTTCACTGATAGAACCCAGAAGGTTAGAGTCAGTGATACAACCTCCACAAAGAGGCCGGTTACCCATGGAGTCTATGTGCAAGGCCCAGTCCTCTTTGACAGCTACTTTTTTGGACGTCAAAGTCAATGTCAAATACCTCTAGTTAACCAAGTTCACAGATGATTGCAAACTAGGAACAGTCACTGAAACCCCCAAGATGAGTGTACCCATCAGGAAATTCTAATACAGACTATTGGTGCCAAAGCCATGGCTTAAAACTCAATACCAAGAAATGCATTATAGTACCTTTGGGGAAGTTGGTCACCCCGGTCAACTACATTATCAGTAAAACATCCCTCCAATTTAACTCACTAGACAGGGATCTAGGAACTCACATTGATAGTAACCTATCCTTTGATCAACATGTGCTTAAGGTAGTAAGAAAATCCTTCTGTGTTGCTCAGCTTATAAGCAAGGGCATGGCATCTAGGTCCAGAGAGGGCATCAGACCTGTCATAGAGTATAATGCTCCCCTTTTGTATGTACCTGACCAGACCCATGCAACAACTGGAATGTCCACAAAGGTTCCTTACAAAAATAATATAGAGAGTAAACAGAATGTCCTATGCTGATCACCTTGAAGTCCCATCTCTGTACTTGGTATCATTCAGAATTCGAAGAAGTGATCTTTGTCTGGAATACAGGGCATCCCTGGACCCCATTTTGCTGAAACTTTTTCATATCTACAAATCAAACCGCATCAGAACTACTAGGTTAAAAGAACTACATTTTGTTTGCAACATAAATATGACACGTTGGAGAGACAAATATGTTTCTCTGAGAATTCCCTTTCTCTGGAACATCCATTTGAAGCAGAGTTCCTCCCTATCTCTGTTTAAGCACAACATGGACCAGTGGATGGATATCAGAAATTCACCCATGGTCTGGTGCCCATGTCTCTGATGGACAGAGACAATCACCCCTAAACAATCAAATGTATGACTCACATTTGGGTTCCACGGCTAGACTTATAAGGGTCCTAAAGGCTGTTAGCCTACTATCCATCTATGAACCTGTAAAATGAATGTTTTGTGCATGTAACTACAGATGACACCGCAGACATGTGATACATAAATAGGGTGGGACACGCACAAGCATGTGCAGGAGGGCCATGGATCTGTGAGACCTAACTCATTTTGTCAGTATCAAGTTAAGAGCAGTCTATCCCTTGGTGAACTTCATTCTTCTTCCACACCAGCTGAGTCACTTCAAGACTACAGATGGCACTTTATCTCATAGTTGATGTCCTTTCATATCACTGTCACAGTACTCTTAACCAAAGGGATCTCCTGCCAAGGACAGCCCAACATCTGGCCAATATACCAAAGCCTTTTGGTATTTATCATACCACTATTGCAGTACTAAGTAAGTACAAAAACGCGTTCAGTCTCACCACAGAAACGGCAAAAAGGCAATAAAATGTAACAAACTTTAATAGAGACTAGCGCTTTCGCGTATAGTAAATACGCTTCTTCAGATCATGAATTACAAAAAGAACTGAAAGATTTTATACACTAGTACTGTGACTCAGTCACATCAAGTTGAACCAGCTAAAATCAATTATTCAATCAAGTTAAACACAGCAATTGATTAACTAGCTATGCAACAAAAAGGAGGGAAGAAAAAAGCTTGTTCAAGTTCAGGTTTAAAAAATTCCCAACTTTTAAATATGAAGCAACATTCTGGTAAACAATTCCATTAGAATGTTAATAATCTAAAAATTTTTAAATCATCATTTGGTATATATAAAAGTTAAAGCATACACTCATTAAACTCATGTGTTCAAGAGTTCTTTTTAAAAAAACATTTGTTATAAAAAGAAAAATATAATCTGTGATATAAACAATTACACAATAATAAACTATTATTAAAAACATTGAATATGTTACAAATATAAATATAAATGCAAGATCTGGAAATATAAAATGACCCTAAATTAATTATTATTTATGCTCTTGTATAGTAGGGCATATGTCAAAACTACATAAAGCATATAAGTGCATATATGAACAACAATATTCAAAACTCCAAGTGACTACATATATCTAATGGTCATTACTAAACCATTATACAATCTATGAAATATATAAATTATCTGCGTGAAGCTAAAAAAGACCTTATGGAGACATAGGCATTAAGTCCTGGCGAGTGATGTGCTTTTAGTTTAAAAATCTACTCTAGCTCTTTTTCTAAGTAATTCATATAATCTCCACCTCTGTTCCCTGGAAGTGCTACCTGCAAAACCCTAAAAGAGAAGGCATGGCCAAAATTCACGGAAATATGTTTGGCTAGTGCGTTGAGTTCATTTTTACACCTGATGTCATAGAGGTGGTTGTATATCCTCTGCTTGAGTTAACGTTTTGTAAGTCCTATATAAAACGCAGGACATTCATTGCAGGAAGCTAGATAAATCAAACCAGCTGTCTCACAAGTTGCATAGCAATTTGGTTTCACACAAATACCTAATGTAGGGTGAATAAAGTCAGAATTAGTAGATATATGTTGACAATAGTTGCATTTTCTACAAGGGAACGTACCTAATTGTCCCAAAACTGCTAGATGGTCTAAAACATTACTCCCTACATTCTTGCATAACAGCTTTTTCAGAGACTTATTGTTTCTATAAGTAAAACTAGGGGTGTGACCAACAATCTTAGCTGTCTTGTCATCAGTGGTCAACACACCCCAGTTCTTATAAATTATATTCTTGATAGCAGTACTATCATTAGTGTATGTTGTAATAAAACTAAGTCTCTCCATGAAATTCGTCTTAATTTTAAGTTTATTGTTACTACAGTAAGTCTTACTATATTTGTAGGGCATGGTATATCCCAAATCTTGAGCTTCCCCTGTAACCTGAGATCTGATTTTCTTTACCATGAAGGCGTTATAGCCCCTCTCAACAAAAATTCTCTCCATGTTATCAAGTTCCATCAACCGATCCCTTTCTTGCCTACAAATCTTTAACAACCTATTAAATTGACTCTTTACTATGCCCTTAAAAACATGACGAGGATGCATACTATCAAACTGAAGTATGGCATTCTTCCAACATTGCTTCCTGTAGAGGGTTGAAGTCAGTCTACCCTCCTGTATATTCAAACTAACATCAAGAAAACTGACTGATTCATAGGAAGCATCAAATGTAAACCTAAGAAAATTATTGGTAGTTTCTAGATATTTCGTGAAAGTCTCAAACTCTGTAAGAGTACCATTCCAGATGATCAGGACATCGTCCATAAAACGTCTGTAAATCAGCACCTTGCTGAAATCTCTATGAGTGAAGAGAAACTCTTTCTCCCATTGATAGACTACTAAGTTCGCATAAGTGTTGGCACATGGGGTGCCCATGGCCACACCAGCTTGTTGTAAATATAGGTCATCCCCATGTGCAAACACATTATGCGACAAAACCAAATCTAATAACTGACAAATGAGAATTTCTTGATTGCGGTCTATGGTGGGAAAACATTGGAACAACATTCTGATGGCTTCAATACCTTCATTATTAGGAATACATGTGAATAGATCTTTCACATCCATAGTTATTAATAGATGTTCTCCTTTCCGAAATTCCAAATTAATGTTATCTAACAGATCCAGAAGTTCATAAGTATCTTTCAAAATGGTAGAGATGTTATCAACAAATGGTCTCAGTGTCTTCTCTAAGAATACTGAGACATTCTCTGTAACCCATTTATCACCACTAACAATAGGTCTTAGTGGAGGGGGATCCATGGCTTTGTGCATTTTAGGCAAGCCTTTAATCACTGGCATTTTGGGGTTTTCATTGTAAAAGAAGTCATATAGCTCTTTCGTTATCTGATGGCACATCAGCAAATCATAAAATGTGTAATTTACTTCTTTAACTATGTTTAACTTCAAAGCATTAATTTTTACATAAGTGTTAAAGTCACTAAGCATATTAACCATGGAATCTCTATAATCATCAGTATTCAACAGCACTACTCCCCCTCCCTTGTCAGCGGGTCTTATGGTGAGGGCTGGGTTAGAGGAAAGTTTGTGAAGTGAACATCTCTCTTCTGGCTTCATATTGAAGTATAAACATTTTCTAGCTCCACTAAAAAAATACTCATATAAATCTCTTTCACACATCCTAACAAAATTATCAACATGTGCTGGTAATGCTGGTGAATAAGTACTCTTACGTTTACATATATGGTTTCCTATTATACAATCATTAACGTTGCCTTCTGTTTTATCAAAAAAACATAGTTTAAGGGCTACTGTGCGCGCAAATACATGTAAATCAATCAATAGGTCATGCAGCACACTGCCCTGCGAAGGAATAAAGGATAAGCCTTTATTTAAAACGTTAATGTCAGATGGAGTAAGCACAAACCTGGAAAGGTTGAAAAACAGGTTTGTTGCTGTCTTTGTCTTCTCCTTTGTTGCTGCTGATAGTCTCCCGATAGTTTCCGTTTTCTTGTGTCCCAACTTCTGGAACGATCCCATTGGAACACATTGGGAAGAGGTAAAAAACGGTCATTACCATCAGAACCATACCTACGTATGGCCCCTAAGTCCCTGAGTGTAACGGAGTTATGATCAGCTTCCTGATTAGGTAACGGTGTGGATACAGTTACTTCAACCCCTCTAGAAGGAAGCATTTCAGGAGGAGTGACAAAAGGAGTATTAGAACTACCCCCAGAGCTCAGAGATCTTGCTTCTGCTGAGGAAGAGGCACAAACGCCAGCTGCTACAAGCGTAGTATCATTAGACGCTGTATTGTGAGCAGAATTGCCCGCCAAAGTAGCGCGATCTGATCTCTTCTGCTAAACAAACATGCCCCCTGTTGAAAAATCCTGGAAATCGCGCTGCAATTTCTTATGTTTGATTTGCTGAAGTTTGATAGAGTAGGCATCCACTTGGGCATAGATGCTATCGAGTTTCTTAATACAAGAGTCATTTTTAAAGCTGTCACGAATCTCAGTATTCAATCTGGACACTTTGGATAACAGTTCTTGTTCGATAGGCTTGAAATAGTCAATAAGCAACTGTACATATTTGAAGCTAGCATCCAGATTGATGTCTTGCCATAGTTTTAACAAAACTGGATGGCTCTCCCCATATGTAGGCATGCAGAGGACCCGCATGCCTCTGGAGACGAGCCGAAAATGCAGGCAAGCCTCCATGTGTTTCCTTTGCCAAACTAGATGTTGCAGCCTAAATAAATAATTCTCCAGCTGTCTGGATAAAGAATTAAATTGTTCCAGATTGTCTATGTCATTATCTATATTCATAGGGGTCAGTACCTGCAAGTCCAGAGCCAATAAAGGATTAACATTATTGTTGGTAATACTTGTCCATCTGTTGGAAACTGTATTGGTCCTCTGTTCCGGATTGTAGTCCAGTTCAACGTTCATGTTAGCCATGCTGTGTGGAGAAGCAGTTAAATAAACAAAATAGTGTAGCAAAAGAAACTGCTCTTTCCAACGGAGACTGCTCGTCACAAGCCAAGAATAGTAAGTACAAAAACACGTTCAGTCTCACCACAGAAACGGCAAAAAGGCAATAAAATGTAACAAACTTTAATAGAGACTAGCGCTTTCGCGTATAGTAAATACGCTTCTTCAGATCATGAATTACAAAAAGAACTGAAAGATTTTATACACTAGTACTGTGACTCAGTTACATCAAGTTGAACCAGCTAAAATCAATTATTCAGTCAAGTTAAACACAGCAATTGATTAACTAGCTATGCAACAAAAAGGAGGGAAGAAAAAAGCTTGTTCAAGTTCAGGTTTAAAAAATTCCCAACTTTTAAATATGAAGCAACATTCTGGTAAACAATTCCATTAGAATATTAATAATCTAAAAATTTTTGCAGTACTATTGCAGTACTCATAACCTAAGGGATCTCCTGCCAAGGACAGCCGAACATCTGGCCAGTATACCAAAGCCTTTTGGTATTTATCATATCACTATTGCAGTACTCATAACCTAAGGGATCTCCTGCCAAGGACAGCCCAACATCTGGCCAGTATACCAAAGCCTTTTGATATTTATTATATCACTGTTGCAGTACTCATAACCTAAGGTATCTCCTGCCAAGGACAGCCCAACATCTGGCCAGTATACCAAAGCCTTTTGGTATTTATCATATCACTATTGTAGTATTCATAACCTAAGGGATCTCCTGCAAGGATAGCCCAACATCTGGCCAGTATACCAAAGCCTTTTGGTATTTATCATATCAATATTGCAGTACTTATAACCTAAGGGATCTCCTGCCAAGGATAGCCCAACATCTGGCCAGTATACCAAAGCCTTTTGGTATTTATCATATCATTATTGCAGTACTCATAACCTAAGGGATCTCCTGCCAACGATAGCCCAACATCTGGTCAGTATACCAAAGCCTTTTGGTATTTATCATATCACTATTGCAGTACTCATAACCTAAGGGATCTCCTGCCAAGGATAGCCCAACATCTGGCCAGTATACCAAAGTCTTTTGGTATTCATCATATCACTATTGCAGTATTCATAACCTAAGGGATCTCCTGCCAAGGATAGCCCAACATCTGGCCAGTATACCAAAGTCTTTTGGTATTTATCATATCACTATTGCTGTATTCATAACCTAAGGGATCTCCTGCCAAGGATAGCCCATCATCTGGCCAGTATACCAAAGTATTTTGGTATTTATCATATCACTATTGCAGTATTCATAACCTAAGGGATCTCCTGCCAAGGATAGCCCATCATCTGGCCAGTATACCAAAGTCTTTTGGTATTTATCATATCACTATTGCAGTACTCATAACCTAAGGGATCTCCTGCCAAGGATAGCCTAGCATCTGCCCAGTATATCAAAGCCTTTTGGTATTTATAGGCATCGTACATCAAAAGTATGCCCCCCGTGCCAGGAGCAGGGCATAAAGGTGACATATGGACACTCACACTCAGACGTGAGAAAGTCCTAGGACAAGCAGAATGTCCCTAGGGACAAGGAAAAAAAAAGTGCATTCAGAAGGAGATAAAGAAGAAGATCCCCCAGACAATTGGGCAGGAAATAACAAGGCTAGAGCACAGGGGACAGGAGAGAGGGAGCGATACTGCAACAAGATGAGGGCATCTACTGTTATGATAGGAACAGTGAAGAGGACATCTACTGTTATGGTAGTTACAGTAAAGAGGACATCTACTGCTGTGGTACTTAAAGTGAAGAGAACATCTACTGTTATGGAAGGAACTATGAAGAGGACATCAGCTGTTATGGTAGGAACAGTGAAGAGGACATCTCCTGTTATGATAGGAACAGTGAAGAGGACATCTACTGTTATGGTAGAACAGTGAAGAGGACATCTACTGTTATGGTAGGAACAGTGAAGAGAACATCAGCTGTTATGATAGGAACAGTGAAGAGGATTTCTACTGTTATGGTAATAACAATGAAGAGGTCATCAGCTGTTATGGTAAGAATAGTGAAGAGGACATCTCCTGTTATTGTAGGAACAGTGAAGAGGACATCAGCTGTTATGGTAGGAACAGTGAAGAGGACATCAGCTGTTATGGTAGGAACAGTGAAGAGGACATTGGCTGTTATGAAAGGAACAGTGAAGAGGACATCTAATGTTATGGTAGGAACAGTGAAGAGGACATCAGCTATTATGGTAGGAACAGTGAAGAGGACATCAGCTGTTATGGTAGGAACAGTGAAGAGGACATCAGCTGTTATGGTAGGAACAGTGAAGAGGACATCAGCTGTTATGGTAGGAACAGTGAAGAGGACATTGGCTGTTATGAAAGGAACAGTGAAGAGGACCTCTACTGTTATGGTAGGAACAGTGAAGAGGACATCTACTGTTATGGTAGGAACAGTGAAGAGGACATCTACTGTTATGGTAGGAACAGTGAAGAGGACATCAACTGTTATGGTAGGAACAGTGAAGAGGACATCTACTGTTATGGCAGGAACAGTGAAGAGGACATCTACTGTTATGGCAGGAACAGTGAAGAGGACATCTACTGTTATGGTAGGAACAGTGAAGAGGACTTCAGCTGTTATGGAAGGAACAGTGAAGAGGCCATCTCCTGTTATGGAAGGAACAGTGAAGAGGACTTCAGCTGTTATGATAGGACATCTCCTGTTATGGTAGGAACAGTGAAGAGGACATCTACTGTTATGGTAGGAACAGTGAACAGTGAAGAAGTCGTCAGCTGTTATGGTAGGAACAGTGAAGAGGACATCTACTGTTATTTTAGGAACAGTAAAGAAGACGTACTGTTATGGTAGGAACAGTGAAGATGACATCTACTGTTATGATAAGATTTTACACAACTGTACTTACATCTTTCTGACTTGATAGTGGCAGATGCTAGAGATGGACCTCATTGCCTATATATGCAGTGCATATCTTTTAAATTTATTGACCAAAGTTATAAGATTATCCCATAAACATTTAGAAGGAAACTGTCTGTCTTTGAATATTTGCACAGTTGATTTCTAATTCAGGGCATTGTTAAAAACAACCATTTCGGCAGCTCAGCGAATCGCTTTGTCTCCCTGCTGGTCAGGACAGCACCATTTTCCTTTTTGTAGCACTTCTCTTGGTATTTATGAATTCATCAATTATAATCCTTCTCCTTCCTCTGTCGCAGTGGTTTGGTGCATCACCCAACCCTGCCTGGTCTTCATTGAACACCTGGAAGATGTTGATTTTTGTCCACATAAAGCACTATTTCCTTCTGAGGTTGCCCAGATTGTTCAATATGCCAAGTTAATTACCATTAGAAATATTTGTGCGTCTACACAGAAAAGATTTACTTTTTTGGTATCGGGTGAGAGAAAAAAACTTTTCTCCCTCTCGGGTAGATATGTTGAATGCTTCACTATATTTCTCATTTGCACAGCACTGGGTGAGTTTATTGTTTAATTAATGTACATCGCCTGCGTTATCGCATCAGTCTCGGAAATCTTCGTTTTTTTCTTCTTCTTGTCACACTCTTTCCTAAGGGAGCATTTCATCATGATGCTACCAGACTTTTAAGCCTATCAGACTTGTGGTAACTCCTCCTTAAATTCTGTACCAGAAAATGTGACAAAGCCTCAGGCATAACCAGATCCCTTTTCAATGCTCAAAGCCCAGAAATATGAATATCCGTAATTACAAAATTTTTTTAAAATTAACTAACCGCAGGTGGACCATGCTCTCATGAAGTCTCCATGTGGAGCATGTGCCTCCACAGCCCTTAATTGTAATTACAGTACCCCTGCAGCTGCAAAACCTTCGAGGAAGAGAGACAATCCTCAGTTTTACAATTACTAGCTTTCAAAGTTGCAGGCTTTTAAAAGTGTGACATACACTCATTTGATCCTGATTTCTATTCCCCTGGAGCTCCTACCCAGAAGAGCTGCCCTGTTGTAGGCCTAGATTTGGGTAAGGTGGATATTGAGCTGCAGGCTGTGTTGATGTATTGCAGTCTTGTAATCTTTCTTTTAGATATGGGGCCTGTGTCTACCAATCCGTCTTTTATGCTGGAAGTCATGTCTGACACTTCACTGATTTAAAAGATTAAATTCTTATCCTTTCTTCCACACTCTAAACCCTGAAGAAAAGTATTTTCACTTGAGGAATTCAAAGAAACAATGTCTAGCCTACGTTTCAAGGATGAAAACATAGAACGTCTTCTGAGTTGTTTGTGTGTCCCCCCAACAGTTTGGGTACCTTTTTAGGAGGAAGTTTGTAATAAAGTAGACAGTTGTGTTATATTTTGCTGTGACACATCTAACACGCCTATTTTAGGGTCTTGTTTGAGCTCATTCTACAGGAGGCAGTGTTATGTCTACAGCCTTTTTATAGGGGTCTCAGTAAACTATACTGACAAGGTCACAACATGGTCCTCCATCCATATTTACTCCAATCATTACACATCGGATTGCCTTTCTTAAACAAAGAAACATTTAGTACGCCACTTTTCCAGGCTGTATTGCTACAAATCTTCAGCTATGTTTTGGATTCTTAGCTTTTTGATTCTGTATAAGCGATCTGAATTAGTACAAAGACATGAATGAAACCAAGTACTACAGTCCATCTGCATGAAAAAAATGTCCATAAAGTTAGGTAATTGGAGCATCCCTTTCCTTCTAGTATCCTCCGCAGATGTTACTAATTTTATGATTGTTAAGCCATTTTGTGTTTTCTTCTCCTCCTTCTTCGGTGTGGTTGAATGGCTCTGTGATCGTTGCATCTGCCTTGAGCTGGTTGTAGAAGATAATGATTTTGGTATCCATCCTGATGGCTTGGAATGGCAGAGTCTGCTGTTTGTGACTGCTTCCCTTACAATGCCATAGGATACGATGTACACGGAAATAGGCAGTGATGCTGGCGAAACTTGTGTGCTTTATTTTGTTCTAAGAAAAGCTCCTTCTTTACACATTGTCTCATTCTGCTGGCACAGACTAACCCAATATATTCTGTTTTATTATACCATTAGGTAAGGTCCAAATGCTATTTTTGCCATGATTTTAAGATTATGTATCCTTGGCAGTTGAGCCATGGCTATGAAGAGGTTATTAGATACCGCTATGCCTAACCTCCGGCCTACACCATTACAATAGAGATAGGCAGTCTGTGCTCCTAGGCATTAGTGGCTCTCAGATAAACTGAAGAAGGCTTGCCTGGAAGGCTGTGGCTGTTGGAAAAATCAAGCCTATTGGATGCCAATTTGCAAGGGTTATACCCATAGGTTATAAATTACCAGAAAGATGGAAATCTCAGTTTATCCAATTCTTTATGCAATTGTAAACTGAAAAAATTGCACAAAACATTCCTTTAACTTGAGGGGTGGGTACTTTTGAAGAGCTTGTTCTGTACATTTTCTTGGTGCTGCTGCTTCGAACTTTCACATTTTAATGTCTGTAGTAGATTTTATTTTGACACCGTTGCTACTTGTGGTAAACTTAGTGATTGCCCATGGTGAAATGTTTTATAATTGCATAATATTTCCGTAACTCTTACTTCACAGATGTATAGCACAGTCATGTGTATATATACACACACACACACACACACACACACACACACACACACACACACACACACACACACACACACACACACACACACACACAAATGTGTTGAGGAAAACAGATTTCATGAGATCTGGTCTTGTCATAACAAAGATCTAAAGTTGTACACTTGTCTTTTTGAAAAATATCTAGTAATGCAGTCCTAGAACTTGAAATAATTAGCTAGAACTTACAGATTCCCAATGTATGTGTCATAAAAGTTTTGTGTTTTCACGAACAGATAAAATTACTTTAATGATCTCATATCCTCCTGGTATTCATGTCAGCAGGCCCCAGAATATTCCTTATGTGTTTTGCAGAAATATGAGTTATCAGTAAAAGAATCTTCCTGTATCGAGAACATAAAACTGGAGATTATTTTGTCATAATCTGTTAACTGCATTATCTATAGCCTGTTTATTATTTTGTATAGAATAGAGAAACCATGGAAACACTGACTGGCGAAAGATCATCATACAAGATAACTGAACAATAGCTTTGGCTACTACTTTTATTAAAACAAAAAAGTGGGAAGAGAAAGAAATTGTGTATTGTATTTGTAATACAGAGGTGTTGGTGTTACAGCAGCTGAATACAGATAATCTGCACTTCTCAGACAGCCTGCAATTCTCCAGACTCTATTCTCGCTTTCATATTCCTTTTGTGAGTTTTCTGACGCAGCTGGTTTAAGCTCATTCTCTTTCCAATTTCTGTTCAGAACTGCCTATATATGCTATGAGCTGTATATAATTTACAGACATTAATTTATATCTCACTGTCAAATTTGCTATTTTCATCAAATGTTACTACTGCTCTTTAAGGGATCATTAAAAAAATGGATGTTTCTGGTAATAGTAACCGGTACACAGTTTCATACACACATTTACACAGAAACACAAATGTAAATCTATTTTAGTCTGGTTGTTTTGTTGTGAATTAATGTTTTGTCCCAGCATTGCTGATGCAAAGGGCATTGATATGTGATCAGAAAGTAATATTAACCACACTAAGTTAGTGATCAATGCCTATAAACATCTGGATCAGCATTTCTTTGTTTTATTCCATTTGTCAGCCAGAAATACCAACTCTATTACTAAGGCAAATGGATAGTACATTACCTTTGTTAAGTACTGTGCATATAGTTCATTGACCTAATGAGGCCACCATAGCTCATTAAGCAGATTGTGAGATCCACTAATGTTTAAAAACTCTGATAACCCCCCCATTCAGCATTTTTCACTGCTGACTATACATATTTTGATGACAGGCATAAAAAGTTATTTAGCAAATTCTACTATAGTACTGCTGGTGTTGAAAACTGTGAAATTGTAAACTATTAGTGTTTATAAGGTTAACTGTTTTTGGTGTGTAATAGGATTACAGAAACCTGCTTTGCATGGCTCAGAACTCTCTCAGCCTGCACTGTACATGCTATCTTGTTTCTAGGAGCAATGTAGCAGATGTCCTTCGTGTTTCACTGTTGCAGCCTTCACATTTGGGTTATTTGCTTGCAGTAGTCCTCAGCTGGCCTGATTATCAAAGTCTTGGGTCCAGCGTCGGTTGCTGACTCAACTTCCATGACGTCAGGTCGTCAGGGGTATAAAGCATGCAGCCGACACCATTACATCAGTCTTTCTTGCAGTGCAGTGCCCGAAGTAAAAGCAGTTCACAAGTTCCGGTCGGCCGACTCCTGAAATTTTCATTTTCTAGTTTCAGACCGAAGTCTTCAACTAAAGCTAAGTACCCCGTTGGGGAAACTTTTTCTTGCTCTAAACCGATGTCAGTAAAAGTCAGTAATTGTATTTCTTGTGGAAAGCAAATACCTCACAAAGATTTTCATTCATACTGTATTCCTTGCCTAGGCCCTGTCCATGACGTACCTCACTGTCGGTTTTGTACCTTATTTAAGCAACAAACTATTCATCATCGGTATATTTACGTTATCTAAATATTTTGGTACTTGGTTCAGCTATCCAGCTATGTCTTCAGTAAGCCATCCGACTACCGACATTCCAAAAAAAACGCAAAGATAAAGACAGAGACAGGCCGCCTAGGTCCAAAGCTGCCGACGACACTTCTCCTAAGCCAGTTGCCAGTTCGCCGGTACTCAGTGAGGTGCTTTCACAGCCCCTGATACCCGCTACTTCAGATTCGCAGACCTCTGCTGAGATCCATTCGGAGTCCAGTATGCCGTGAGGTGCTTCAACTGTGGAACCTGCGGATGTCTGAACCTTGGGTATGTCCGGAGCTGCTGTGCAGGCACTGGCTTCTGAGGTTGTATTCAGGCTTACTGACTTGCATATTAAACTGACACCATCTTCTTCTTCAAGACCTAAAACTTAAACCATGTCTAGAAAACTGACGCCCACACTGCATGGTCAGGCCTCTATGCCTAAAAAACAAATGATAAGAATGGCTGAAGACCTTATTACTTTAATCAGGGGAAGCCAACCTTCCCCCTCTAAGAGACCTAGGACTGAATTTGCTTATGATACTTCTGACCAGGAATTTGAAATTTCTGTCTCTTCTGATGACCAGGATTTACCCTTATCTACCTATGCAGATTCTGATGCAGAGGACTGTATTCTCCCTGCACCCCCCCCCCCCCCCCGAGAATTTCTCTTTTGATGAAACCCTGCATACTCTTAGGGAGCACTTCTGCTGGGAAAGCCAGGATTACTCTGATTCTAAAACACAGGCCTTTAGCTATCCCTCCTGTACTAGACATTGTTGATGATGCCTTTTCGGAATCTAGCTTGGCCCCTGACTCTTTACCTCCTGCTCTCAGAAAACCTGATAGATATTACAGGGTTCCTGACTCTCACAAGTTCCTCTTTAAAAATCCTACTGTGGATCCTGAGACCATTTCACAGGGACCCAAGGGCATTAAGGCTACTACTGACAAAAATCCTACCCCCTCTGATAGAAACTCCAGGGCACGGGATAGATGGGGTAAGAAGGTATACACTTCTGCAACTTTGGCCATTAGGGCCTTAAACTGCCAGTTTCATATGTTAAAGCATCAGCAGTATATTATTGAATTGTTTAAACAGAAAATGATGTTGATTCCTGACTGTGCTAAAAAAAAAGGATTTACAGGATTTTAATGCATTGTGCTGAACAGATTGGAAAGCATACTTTGCAATGTGGTTTTGATTCACTAGAGGCATCTTGCAGGGCTACTGTTACTGGGTCTGTACTTAGAAGGCATGCTCTGCTTAAGGAGCAATCCTTGCCAGATCATGTTAAAGCTAAATTGCTGGATGCGCCTTTGAATCAGGACCGCCTGTTCAGCAACAAAGCAGAAGAAGTTTTTAAAAAGATGGAGGAAAAAGCTAAATCTATGCAAACTGTTAAAGTGCAGCCTCCAAAATTTAGTAGGCATTGGCCCTCTAAGAATTGGTCTTTTCCTGCCTCTTCCAGGTCTTCTCAGTCCAAACCCAGAACTAGCAGAATACCCAGGCTTCAGTCCCTGGGTACACACAGGACTAAGCAGTGGGGGGCTCCCACTCCCAAATCGGGGAGTAGTAAGACCCCCCCCCCATGGTAAACTATCTCAATGACTTAACTTTAAAACTTCCAAGCATTTCTCAACTGACTGCTCCTTTAGGAGGAAAGATTGCTCTGCAGGCAAAAAACTGGGAACTCATTACCCAGGACAAATGGGTTTTAAATATAATTTCCCAAGGATACAGATTTCACTTCCACACGTTACCAACTCCAAATGGTTGCCCATACCTACCCCCAAATCCGTGGGCAGAGGCTGAAAAGCAAGTACACTCTCTCTTAAGCATAAAGGCTATTCAAACTGTACCAGAAGAGGAAAAGGAACAATGTTTCTACTCAAGACTTTTCCTGGTACCCAGAAAAGACAACTCATGGCATCCTATCCTGGACCTTTCCATCTTAAACACCTTTTGGGTCATTCCAAAATTCAAAATGCTAACTCTTCACCAGTTACTTCCTATGCTAGGCAAAGATGCCTGGTTGGCAACATTGGATTTAAAGGAAGCCTACCTGCACATCCCAATCAGGGAATCTTGCAGAAGATACCTAGGCTTCAAAGCAGGCTATGTGTACTATCAGTTCTCTGCACTGCCCTTTGGCTTATCTTCTGCACCCAGGGTATTCACAAAGTGCCTAGCTCCAATCATTGTGTTTTGCAGACAAAGAAATATTCAAATATACCCATACCTGGACGATTGTCTAATTCAGGCAGAAAACCTGGACATACTTTTGAATCATCTGGCATTTGCACAACAGGTGCTAACTTGTCTGGGGTACACCATAAATGAAAGAAATCACATCTAGTACCCTGTCAAGAAATTATATTCCTGGGAGCAAGCTTGAGCACAACTTCCTAGATGGCTTTCCTCATGCCAGAAAAACAAATTCATTTGGCAACTTACTTCAAACTAATGGCCACAAAAACCCTGCTATCTGCAAGGAAAATACTGCAAGCCTTGAGGTTCATGGCCTCCTGCATTCTACTAATCCCATATGCAAGACTGCATATGAGGAAACTACAATGGTATCTAAAAAGCCTATGGTGTCAACATTCTCAGGATCTAGAAGCAATGATTCCTATCATACCTTGCCTATGGTTAGAGTTCCTTTGGTGGACAGAGGCTTGCCATTAAAACAAGGGACTACCATTCACTCTACCCCCTGCCGCCCAAACCCTAACAACAGATGCATCAGACTATGCATGGGGGGGCTCACCTGGCAGGGAAGTGCATTCAGGGCAAATGGAACCCAAGTAAAATGTGTCTGCATATCAATCAAAAAGAAATGTTAGCTGTACAGAATGCTCTGACAGCCTTCAAGGACCACATTCTTCCAGGACAATTAATGGTAAAGACGGACAACACCACTGTTATGTGGTACATAAACAAGCGGGGGAGGGGGGTACTCATTCTTACCCCCTATGCAGACTAGCTATGGCTCTGTGGAACACAGCCTTGAGCTACCAAGTGCATCTACAGGCTCAATTCCTGCCAGGAAAACTAAATACACTGGCAGATGAACTAAGCAGAAATTTCATGGACCCACACGATTGGAAACTGGAACCACAGACTTTCAACATGTTGATAAACAAATGGGGGAGCCCAGATATAGACCTGTTTGCCTCCCCCCAGAACTACCAGTTGGACAAATTTTGCACAAGGACTCCCCACAAACAAACTTGGAAAGTGGATGCTCTGTCCTTCAGCTGGAAAAATCTATCAGTTTAAGCCTTTCCTCCTCTGCCTCTCCTCTCCAAAGTACTACTAAAGTTCAAACAGGACAAACCAAGGATGATACTGATTGCACCAGACTGGCAATGCCAACACTGGTACCCCCTCTTGTGCAGTTTGTCACTGCTGACTCCATGGCACCTGCCTCAGATCCCTACCATGCCGTTATAGCAGGGGAGCCAGATTCTGCACCCCCAGCTTCAAACCCTGAACCTGGCAGCCTGGCTAATTACCTAATCTCTCTGTTACCATCCCTCAGTAAATAAGTGGTGGATGTCATTTTGGAGGCAAGGAGGCCTAGTACTAGAAAATCTTATGCTGAAAAATTGAAACGATTCTGTGCCTGGAACTAAACTCAAGGGATGGGCACAGCAGCGCCCAATTTACCTAAGATTCTTCAGTACTTAACTGAGATGCTTCACAAGGGCCTTTCTGTTTCCTCCATCAAAATTCACGCCTCAGCCATTTCAGCTCATTACAACACAGAACCACCCCTCTTCTCTCATCCATTGCTCAAGCAGTTCCTCAGAGGGGCCAACAACTTAAGACCACCCAGGAAAGCCTCAACTCCAGCCTGGGACCTTTACTTTGTATTGGAAAAAAACACTCTTCCTCCTTTTGAGCCAGCTGCAAGTGCAGAGTTAAAATTCCTTTCTCAGAAAACAGCCTTCCTTTTAGCAATCACTTCAGCAAGAAGGGTATCTGAATTACAGGCCCTTATGGCAGTGGAGCCTTTCATCATCTTTCATGCGGAGAGGGTGTCCCTCAGGACCAATCCCTCCTTCATGCCCAAGGTGGTATCCAGTGTGGCTCTTAATCAGTCCATTCATTTGCCAACCTTCTTTTCTAATCCACAGAACAAAGGGGAACGGATACTGCACTCCTTAGATGTGCACAGACAACTCAGATTTTACTTGGACAGGGCTAAACCTCAAAGGAAATCTGAACAACTGCTGGTGGCATTTGCTGCAGGGGCAGAGGGAAGGCGATGTCAAAGCAAACCATTTTAAATGGATAGGCCACTGCATTTATTTCTGTTATAAGTACCATGGAAAACCTATCCCACAGGGGATTAAACCCCATTCAACCAGGGCTGCATCTACCTCTACAGCCTTTCTCAGAGGTGTTCCTACCAGGGACATCCTAGAAGCTGCTACCTGGAGTTCTGTACATACTTTCACAAAGCATTACCATCTACCAAATTTCTCTAAATCCAGAGCTGGCTTTGCCACTACAGCCTTGCAGGGTCTTATAGCTGGTCCTAATGCTATCTAAATTCCTCCTCCCATCCTTAGCTTTGGGAATCTACCCAAATGTGATGACTGCAACAGTGAAACACGAAGAACATAGTACAGTTGTGTACACATACCATAAATGTGGATGTTCGAATGTATTCACTGTTGCAGTCCTAGTTCCCCTCCGTCCAGCCCCCTGACTTCTTTTGGCTATACCTCTACTCTCCTTTACTATGCTTAAAAGCTTTTTGGTGTATTTGCTTTTTTGTTGGAGGTATAACCTTGTATATATATATAAATATATATATGTGTATATATATATATATATATATATATATATATATATATATATATATATATATATACACACACACATATATATTTAATTGCTTCCCATTAGGAGGCACCTGACATCTGGGGCAAGAAAAACTGACGTAATGGCATCGGCTGCATGCTTTATATCCCTGACTACCTGACGTCATGGAAGATGGGACAGCAACCGGGTATCAGGCTGAATGAGGGCAACTGCAAGCAAATAACCCAAATGTGATGACTGCAACAGTGAATAAACTCGAACATCTACATTTATGGTAAGTGTACACAACTGTACTTTGTTGAAACATTTTCTTTACAAGCTATAAACACAGACTTGCAGTAATTGAAATAATTTGTGCAAAGCTGGGCAAAGTAATCATTCCAAAGCTTTGTGACTGCTGTAGTGAAAATAAGGTATGTTGTTGAACATGTATTGATTATTATAAAAAAAGTGAGAGGGAGAGAAACATTCAGTGCCATTTTGAAGTACACTGCAAAATGTACAGTTGTGTCCAGTGAGGGTTTGAAAACAAATTCATTGTCACGTAAACTCTGCATTCAAGGATGTAACAGTAATGCTGGAACCTAATTTCTGTGTGCTGCGGTCTTCCTACATTTATGATGACTGTTACATTCTTTATCCACTGTGACATAAGCTGCACAAACAGGATAAGAGCTGCAGGTTCAGCGTTAAGGCAGAACATATTTCAGGCAGCCCATATTGTATCTGATAGTATATTAAAAAGCATGCATCTTATTTGCGGAACAGTGAGTTAACTAAATTCCATCTGAAATAGTAGTATAAAAAGGTACATCGGAAACGTAGTTACCAAAAAATATTAAACCACTATATGGCATGTTGAGCAGTAAATTTGTAGACTTTTCAAGTATTGCTTAGATCATATTATAGTGAAAATGAACTAATAATATCTGAAAATACATTATGTAGCAACACCTTAAGCACGCGCTTAGTGGTGACACACCTGGGCACACAGATTGACAGCAATCTTACCTTTGACTATCATGTTTCTACAGTGGTTAGAAGGGCATTCTGTATTATATTATAACCTCCCTGTACACTTCCTCATCAGTCTAATAATTGAATACAGTGCCCCTGTTGGTGTGTTTCTACAGTGGTTAGAAGGGCATTCTGTATTATATTATAACCTCCCTGTACACTTCCTCATCAGTCTAATAATTGAATACAATGCCCCTGTTGGTGTGTTTCTACAGTGGTTAGAAGGGCATTCTGTATTATATTATAACCTCCCTGTACACTGTCCTCATCAGTCTAATAATTGAATATAATGCCCCTGTTGGTGTGTTTCTACAGTGGTTAGAAGGGCATTCTGTATTATATTATAACCTCCCTGTACACTGTCCTCATCAGTCTAATAATTGAATATAATGCCCCTGTTGGTGTGATTCTGCAGTGGTTAGAAGGGCATTCTGTATTATATTGTAACCTCCCTGTACACTGTCCTCATCAGTCTAATAATTGAATACAATGCCCCTGTTGGTGTGTTTCTACAGTGGTTAGAAGGGCATTCTGTATTATACTGTAACCTCCCTGTACACTGTCCTCATCAGTCTAATAATTGAATACAATGCCCCTGTTGGTGTGTTTCTACAGTGGTTAGAAGGGCATTCTGTATTATATTATAACCTCCCTGTACACTGTCCTCATCAGTCTAATAATTGAATATAATGCCCCTGTTGGTGTGTTTCTACAGTGGTTAGAAGGGCATTCTGTATTATATTATAACCTCCCTGTACACTTTCCTCATCAGTCTAATAATTGAATACAATGCCCCTGTTGGTGTGTTTCTACAGTGGTTAGAAGGGCATTCTGTATTATATTGTAACCTCCCTGTACACTGTCCTCATCAGTCTAATAATTGAATACAGTGCCCCTGTTGGTGTGTTTCTACAGTGGTTAGAAGGGCATTCTGTATTATATTATAACCTCCCTGTACACTGTCCTCATCAGTCTAATAATTGAATACAATGCCCCTGTTGGTGTGTTTCTACAGTGGTTAGAAGGGCATTCTGTATTATATTGTAACCTCCCTGTACACTTTCCTCATCAGTCTAATAATTGAATACAATGCCCCTGTTGGTGTGTTTCTACAGTGGTTAGAAGGGCATTCTGTATTATATTGTAACCTCCTGTACACTGTCCTCATCAGTCTAATAATTGAATATAATGCCCCTGTTGGTGTGTTTCTACAGTGGTTAGAAGGGCATTCTGTATTATATTATAACCTCCCTGTACACTGTCCTCATCAGTCTAATAATTGAATATAATGCCCCTGTTGGTGTGTTTCTACAGTGGTTAGAAGGGCATTCTGTATTATATTGTAACCTCCCTGTACACTTTCCTCATCAGTCTAATAATTGAATACAATGCCCTTGTTGGTGTGTTTCTACAGTGGTTAGAAGGGCATTCTGTATTATATTGTAACCTCCCTGTACACTGTCCTCATCAGTCTAATAACTGAATATAATGCCCCTGTTGGTGTGTTTCTACAGTGGTTAGAAGGGCATTCTGTATTATATTGTAACCTCCCTGTACACTGTCCTCATCAGTCTAATAATTGAATACAATGCCCCTGTTGGTGTGTTTCTACAGTGGTTAGAAGGGCATTCTGTATTATATTATAACCTCCCTGTACACTTTCCTCATCAGTCTAATAATTGAATATAATGCCCCTGTTGGTGTGTTTCTACAGTGGTTAGAAGGGCATTCTGTATTATATTGTAACCTCCCTGTACACTGTCCTCATCAGTCTAATAACTGAATATAATGCCCCTGTTGGTGTGTTTCTACAGTGGTTAGAAGGGCATTCTGTATTATATTGTAACCTCCCTGTACACTGTCCTCATCAGTCTAATAATTGAATATAATGCCCCTGTTGGTGTGTTTCTACAGTGGTTAGAAGGGCATTCTGTATTATATTATAACCTCCTGTACACTGTCCTCATCAGTCTAATAATTGAATATAATGCCCC
The DNA here is from genome assembly GCF_019279795.1 of Protopterus annectens. Taxonomy (NCBI): domain Eukaryota; kingdom Metazoa; phylum Chordata; order Ceratodontiformes; family Protopteridae; genus Protopterus; species Protopterus annectens. The sequence continues at coordinate 142,286,039 of NC_056748.1, read as the reverse complement.
TGTTGGTGTGTTTCTGCAGTGGTTAGAAGGGCATTCTGTATTATATTGTAACCTCCCTGTACACTGTCCTCATCAGTCTAATAATTGAATACAGTGCCCCTGTTGGTGTGTTTCTACAGTGGTTAGAAGGGCATTCTGTATTATATTGTAACCTCCCTGTACACTGTCCTCATCAGTCTAATAATTGAATACAATGCCCCTGTTGGTGTGTTTCTACAGTGGTTAGAAGGGCATTCTGTATTATATTGTAACCTCCCTGTACACTGTCCTCATCAGTCTAATAATTGAATACAATGCCCCTGTTGGTGTGTTTCTACAGTGGTTAGAAGGGCATTCTGTATTATATTATAACCTCCCTGTACACTTTCCTCATCAGTCTAATAATTGAATACAATGCCCCTGTTGGTGTGTTTCTACAGTGGTTAGAAGGGCATTCTGTATTATATTATAACCTCCTGTACACTGTCCTCATCAGTCTAATAATTGAATATAATGCCCTGTTGGTGTGTTTCTACAGTGGTTAGAAGGGCATTCTGTATTATATTATAACCTCCTGTACACTTTCCTCATCAGTCTAATAATTGAATACAATGCCCCTGTTGGTGTGTTTCTACAGTGGTTAGAAGGGCATTCTGTATTATATTATAACCTCCCTGTACACTTTCCTCATCAGTCTAATAACTGAATACAATGCCCCTGTTGGTGTGTTTCTACAGTGGTTAGAAGGGCATTCTGTATTATATTATAACCTCCCTGTACACTGTCCTCATCAGTCTAATAATTGAATACAATGCCCCTGTTGGTGTGTTTCTACAGTGGTTAGAAGGGCATTCTGTATTATATTGTAACCTCTCTGTACACTTTCCTCATCAGTGTAATAATTGAATACAATGCCCTGTTGGTGTGTTTCTACAGTGGTTAGAAGGGCATTCTGTATTATATTATAACCTCCTGTACACTTTCCTCATCAGTCTAATAATTGAATACAATGCCCTGTTGGTGTGTTTCTACAGTGGTTAGAAGGGCATTCTGTATTATATTATAACCTCCTGTACACTGTCCTCATCAGTCTAATAATTGAATACAATGCCCTGTTGGTGTGTTTCTACAGTGGTTAGAAGGGCATTCTGTATTATATTGTAACCTCCCTGTACACTGTCCTCATCAGTCTAATAATTGAATACAATGCCCCTGTTGGTGTGTTTCTACAGTGGTTAGAAGGGCATTCTGTATTATATTATAACCTCCTGTACACTGTCCTCATCAGTCTAATAATTGAATACAATGCCCTGTTGGTGTGTTTCTACAGTGGTTAGAAGGGCATTCTGTATTATATTGTAACCTTCCTGTACACTGTCCTCATCAGTCTAATAATTGAATACAATGCCCCTGTTGGTGTGTTTCTACAGTGGTTAGAAGGGCATTCTGTATTATATTATAACCTCCTGTACACTTTCCTCATCAGTCTAATAATTGAATACAATGCCCCTGTTGGTGTGTTTCTACAGTGGTTAGAAGGGCATTCTGTATTATATTGTAACCTCCCTGTACACTGTCCTCATCAGTCTAATAATTGAATACAATGCGCCTGTTGGTGTGTTTCTACAGTGGTTAGAAGGGCATTCTGTATTATATTATAACCTCCCTGTACACTTTCCTCATCAGTCTAATAATTGAATACAATGCCCCTGTTGGTGTGTTCCTGCAGTGGTAAGAAGGGCATTCTGTATTATATTGTAACCTCCCTGTACACTGTCCTCATCAGTCTAATAATTGAATACAATGCCCCTGTTGGTGTGTTTCTACAGTGGTTAGAAGGGCATTCTGTATTATATTATAACCTCCGTGTACACTTTCCGCATCAGTCTAATAGTTGAATGCAATGCCCTGTTGGTGTGTTTCTACAGTGGTTAGAAGGGCATTCTGTATTATATTGTAACCTCCTGTACACTGTCCTCATCAGTCTAATAATTGAATACAATGCCCTGTTGGTGTGTTTCTACAGTGGTTAGAAGGGCATTCTGTATTATATTGTAACCTCCTGTACACTGTCCTCATCAGTCTAATAATTGAATACAATGCCCTGTTGGTGTGTTTCTACAGTGGTTAGAAGGGCATTCTGTATTATATTATAACCTCCTGTACACTGTCCTCATCAGTCTAATAATTGAATACAATGCCCTGTTGGTGTGTTTCTACAGTGGTTAGAAGGGCATTCTGTATTATATTGTAACCTCCTGTACACTGTCCTCATCAGTCTAATAATTGAATACAATGCCCTGTTGGTGTGTTTCTACAGTGGTTAGAAGGGCATTCTGTATTATATTATAACCTCCTGTACACTGTCCTCATCAGTCTAATAATTGAATACAATGCCCTGTTGGTGTGTTTCTAGCATTCATCTGTATTATATTATAACCTCCTGTACACTGTCCTCATCAGTCTAATAATTGAATACAATGCCCTGTTGGTGTGTTTCTACAGTGGTTAGAAGGGCATTCTGTATTATATTGTAACCTCCCTGTACACTGTCCTCATCAGTCTAATAATTGAATACAATGCCCCTGTTGGTGTGTTTCTACAGTGGTTAGAAGGGCATTCTGTATTATATTATAACCTCCTGTACACTTTCCTCATCAGTCTAATAATTGAATACAATGCCCCTGCTGGTGTGTTTCTACAGTGGTTAGAAGGGCATTCTGTATTATATTATAACCTCCCTGTACACTTTCCTCATCAGTCTAATAATTGAATATAATGCCCCTGTTGGTGTGTTTCTACAGTGGTTAGAAGGGCATTCTGTATTATATTGTAACCTCCCTGTACACTTTCCTCATCAGTCTAATAATTGAATATAATGCCCTGTTGGTGTGTTTCTACAGTGGTTAGAAGGGCATTCTGTATTATATTATAACCTCCCTGTACACTTTCCTCATCAGTCTAATAATTGAATATAATGCCCCTGTTGGTGTGTTTCTACAGTGGTTAGAAGGGCATTCTGTATTATATTATAACCTCCCTGTACACTTTCCTCATCAGTCTAATAATTGAATATAATGCCCCTGTTGGTGTGTTTCTACAGTGGTTAGAAGGGCATTCTGTATTATATTGTAACCTCCCTGTACACTTTCCTCATCAGTCTAATAATTGAATACAATGCCCCTGTTGGTGTGTTTCTACAGTGGTTAGAAGGGCATTCTGTATTATATTGTAACCTCCCTGTACACTGTCCTCATCAGTCTAATAATTGAATACAATGCCGCTGTTGGTGTGTTTCTACAGTGGTTAGAAGGGCATTCTGTATTATATTATAACCTCCTGTACACTGTCCTCATCAGTCTAATAATTGAATATAATGCCCCTGTTGGTGTGTTTCTACAGTGGTTAGAAGGGCATTCTGTATTATATTATAACCTCCCTGTACACTGTCCTCATCAGTCTAATAATTGAATACAATGCCCTGTTGGTGTGCTTCTACAGTGGTTAGAAGGGCATTCTGTATTATATTATAACCTCCCTGTACACTGTCCTCATCAGTCTAATAATTGAATACAATGCCCTGTTGGTGTGTTTCTACAGTGGTTAGAAGGGCATTCTGTATTATATTGTAACCTCCCTGTACACTGTCCTCATCAGTCTAATAATTGAATACAATGCCCCTGTTGGTGTGTTTCTACAGTGGTTAGAAGGGCATTCTGTATTATATTATAACCTCCCTGTACACTGTCCTCATCAGTCTAATAATTGAATACAATGCCCCTGTTGGTGTGTTTCTACAGTGGTTAGAAGGGCATTCTGTATTATATTATAACCTCCCTGTACACTGTCCTCATCAGTCTAATAATTGAATACAATGCCCCTGTTGGTGTGTTTCTACAGTGGTTAGAAGGGCATTCTGTATTATATTATAACCTCCCTGTACACTGTCCTCATCAGTCTAATAATTGAATACAATGCCCCTGTTGGTGTGTTTCTACAGTGGTTAGAAGGGCATTCTGTATTATATTGTAACCTCCCTGTACACTTTCCTCATCAGTCTAATAATTGAATACAATGCCCCTGTTGGTGTGTTTCTACAGTGGTTAGAAGGGCATTCTGTATTATATTATAACCTCCCTGTACACTGTCCTCATCAGTCTAATAATTGAATACAATGCCCCTGTTGGTGTGTTTCTACAGTGGTTAGAAGGGCATTCTGTATTATATTGTAACCTCCCTGTACACTGTCCTCATCAGTCTAATAATTGAATACAATGCCCTGTTGGTGTGTTTCTACAGTGGTTAGAAGGGCATTCTGTATTATATTGTAACCTCCTGTACACTTTCCTCATCAGTCTAATAATTGAATACAATGCCCTGTTGGTGTGTTTCTACAGTGGTTAGAAGGGCATTCTGTATTATATTGTAACCTCCTGTACACTTTCCTCATCAGTCTAATAATTGAATACAATGCCCTGTTGGTGTGTTTCTACAGTGGTTAGAAGGGCATTCTGTATTATATTGTAACCTCCCTGTACACTGTCCTCATCAGTCTAATAATTGAATATAATGCCCCTGTTGGTGTGTTTCTACAGTGGTTAGAAGGGCATTCTGTATTATATTGTAACCTCCCTGTACACTGTCCTCATCAGTCTAATAATTGAATATAATGCCCCTGTTGGTGTGTTTCTACAGTGGTTAGAAGGGCATTCTGTATTATATTATAACCTCCCTGTACACTGTCCTCATCAGTCTAATAATTGAATACAATGCCCCTGTTGGTGTGTTTCTACAGTGGTTAGAAGGGCATTCTGTATTATATTATAACCTCCTGTACACTGTCCTCATCAGTCTAATAATTGAATATAATGCCCTGTTGGTGTGTTTCTACAGTGGTTAGAAGGGCATTCTGTATTATATTGTAACCTCCTGTACACTGTCCTCATCAGTCTAATAACTGAATACAATGCCCTGTTGGTGTGTTTCTACAGTGGTTAGAAGGGCATTCTGTATTATATTGTAACCCCCCTGTACACTGTCCTCATCAGTCTAATAACTGAATATAATGCCCTGTTGGTGTGTTTCTACAGTGGTTAGAAGGGCATTCTGTATTATATTATAACCTCCCTGTACACTGTGCTCATCAGTCTAATAACTGAATACAATGCCCCTGTTGGTGTGTTTCTACAGTGGTTAGAAGGGCATTCTGTATTATATTGTAACCTCCCTGTACACTTTCCTCATCAGTCTAATAATTGAATATAATGCCCCTGTTGGTGTGTTTCTACAGTGGTTAGAAGGGCATTCTGTATTATATTGTAACCTCCCTGTACACTGTCCTCATCAGTCTAATAATTGAATACAATGCCCTGTTGGTGTGTTTCTACAGTGGTTAGAAGGGCATTCTGTATTATATTGTAACCTCCCTGTACACTGTCCTCATCAGTCTAATAATTGAATACAATGCCCCTGTTGGTGTGTTTCTACAGTGGTTAGAAGGGCATTCTGTATTATATTATAACCTCCCTGTACACTTTCCTCATCAGTCTAATAATTGAATACAATGCCCCTGTTGGTGTGTTTCTACAGTGGTTAGAAGGGCATTCTGTATTATATTGTAACCTCCCTGTACACTGTCCTCATCAGTCTAATAATTGAATACAATGCCCTGTTGGTGTGTTTCTACAGTGGTTAGAAGGGCATTCTGTATTATATTATAACCTCCTGTACACTGTCCTCATCAGTCTAATAATTGAATACAATGCCCTGTTGGTGTGTTTCTACAGTGGTTAGAAGGGCATTCTGTATTATATTATAACCTCCTGTACACTGTCCTCATCAGTCTAATAATTGAATACAATGCCCTGTTGGTGTGTTTCTACAGTGGTTAGAAGGGCATTCTGTATTATATTGTAACCTCCTGTACACTGTCCTCATCAGTCTAATAATTGAATACAATGCCCTGTTGGTGTGTTTCTACAGTGGTTAGAAGGGCATTCTGTATTATATTATAACCTCCTGTACACTGTCCTCATCAGTCTAATAATTGAATACAATGCCCTGTTGGTGTGTTTCTACAGTGGTTAGAAGGGCATTCTGTATTATATTGTAACCTCCTGTACACTGTCCTCATCAGTCTAATAATTGAATACAATGCCCTGTTGGTGTGTTTCTACAGTGGTTAGAAGGGCATTCTGTATTATATTGTAACCTCCCTGTACACTGTCCTCATCAGTCTAATAATTGAATACAATGCCCCTGTTGGTGTGTTTCTACAGTGGTTAGAAGGGCATTCTGTATTATATTGTAACCTCCCTGTACACTATCCTCATCAGTCTAATAATTGAATACAATGCCCCTGTTGGTGTGTTTCTACAGTCGTTAGAAGGGCATTCTGTATTATATTATAACCTCCCTGTACACTTTCCTCATCAGTCTAATACCTGAATACAATGCCCCTGTTGGTGTGTTTCTACAGTGGTTAGAAGGGCATTCTGTATTATATTATAACCTCCCTGTACACTTTCCTCATCAGTCTAATAATTGAATATAATGCCCCTGTTGGTGTGTTTCTACAGTGGTTAGAAGGGCATTCTGTATTATATTGTAACCTCCCTGTACACTTTCCTCATCAGTCTAATAATTGAATACAATGCCCCTGTTGGTGTGTTTCTACAGTGGTTAGAAGGGCATTCTGTATTATATTATAACCTCCCTGTACACTGTCCTCATCAGTCTAATAATTGAATACAATGCCCCTGTTGGTGTGTTTCTACAGTGGTTAGAAGGGCATTCTGTATTATATTGTAACCTCCCTGTACACTGTCCTCATCAGTCTAATAATTGAATACAATGCCCTGTTGGTGTGTTTCTACAGTGGTTAGAAGGGCATTCTGTATTATATTATAACCTCCTGTACACTGTCCTCATCAGTCTAATAATTGAATACAATGCCCTGTTGGTGTGTTTCTACAGTGGTTAGAAGGGCATTCTGTATTATATTGTAACCTCCTGTACACTGTCCTCATCAGTCTAATAACTGAATACAATGCCCCTGTTGGTGTGTTTCTACAGTGGTTAGAAGGGCATTCTGTATTATATTATAACCTCCTGTACACTGTCCTCATCAGTCTAATAATTGAATACAATGCCCTGTTGGTGTGTTTCTACAGTGGTTAGAAGGGCATTCTGTATTATATTATAACCTCCTTGTACACTGTCCTCTTCAGTCTAATAACTGAATATAATGCCCTGTTGGTGTGTTTCTACAGTGGTTAGAAGGGCATTCTGTATTATATTGTAACCTCCCTGTACACTGTCCTCATCAGTCTAATAATTGAATACAATGCCCCTGTTGGTGTGTTTCTACAGTGGTTAGAAGGGCATTCTGTATTATATTATAACCTCCCTGTACACTTTCCTCATCAGTCTAATAATTGAATACAATGCCCCTGTTGGTGTGTTTCTACAGTGGTTAGAAGGGCATTCTGTATTATATTATAACCTCCCTGTACACTTTCCTCATCAGTCTAATAATTGAATATAATGCCCCTGTTGGTGTGTTTCTACAGTGGTTAGAAGGGCATTCTGTATTATATTGTAACCTCCCTGTACACTTTCCTCATCAGTCTAATAATTGAATACAATGCCCTGTTGGTGTGTTTCTACAGTGGTTAGAAGGGCACTCTGTATTATATGGTAACCTCCGTGTACACTTTCCTCATCAGTCTAATAATTGAATATAATGCCCTGTTGGTGTGTTTCTACAGTGGTTAGAAGGGCATTCTGTATTATATTATAACCTCCTGTACACTTTCCTCATCAGTCTAATAATTGAATACAATGCCCTGTTGGTGTGTTTCTACAGTGGTTAGAAGGGCATTCTGTATTATATTGTAACCTCCCTGTACACTTTCCTCATCAGTCTAATAATTGAATACAATGCCCCTGTTGGTGTGTTTCTACAGTGGTTAGAAGGGCATTCTGTATTATATTGTAACCTCCCTGTACACTGTCCTCATCAGTCTAATAATTGAATACAATGCCCCTGTTGGTGTGTTTCTACAGTGGTTAGAAGGGCATTCTGTATTATATTATAACCTCCCTGTACACTGTCCTCATCAGTCTAATAATTGAATATAATGCCCCTGTTGGTGTGTTTCTGCAGTGGTTAGAAGGGCATTCTGTATTATATTGTAACCTTCCTGTACACTGTCCTCATCAGTCTAATAATTGAATACAATGCCCCTGTTGGTGTGTTTCTACAGTGGTTAGAAGGGCATTCTGTATTATATTGTAACCTCCCTGTACACTTCCCTCATCAGTCTAATAATTGAATACAATGCCCCTGTTGGTGTGTTTCTACAGTGGTTAGAAGGGCATTCTGTATTATATTGTAACCTCCCTGTACACTGTCCTCATCAGTCTAATAATTGAATACAGTGCCCCTGTTGGTGTGTTTCTACAGTGGTTAGAAGGGCATTCTGTATTATATTATAACCTCCCTGTACACTTTCCTCATCAGTCTAATAATTGAATACAATGCCCCTGTTGGTGTGTTTCTACAGTGGTTAGAAGGGCATTCTGTATTATATTATAACCTCCTGTACACTTTCCTCATCAGTCTAATAATTGAGTACAATGCCCCTGTTGGTGTGTTTCTACAGTGGTTAGAAGGGCATTCTGTATTATATTGTAACCTCCCTGTACACTTTCCTCATCAGTCTAATAATTGAATACAGTGCCCCTGTTGGTGTGTTTCTACAGTGGTTAGAAGGGCATTCTGTATTATATTATAACCTCCCTGTACACTTTCCTCATCAGTCTAATAATTGAATACAATGCCCCTGTTGGTGTGTTTCTACAGTGGTTAGAAGGGCATTCTGTATTATAGTGTAACCTCCCTGTACACTTTCCTCATCAGTCTAATAATTGAATACAATGCCCCTGTTGGTGTGTTTCTACAGTGGTTAGAAGGGCATTCTGTATTATATTGTAACCTCCCTGTACACTGTCCTCATCAGTCTAATAATTGAATACAATGCCCCTGTTGGTGTGTTTCTACAGTGGTTAGAAGGGCATTCTGTATTATATTATAACCTCCCTGTACACTTTCCTCATCAGTCTAATAATTGAATACAATGCCCCTGTTGGTGTGTTTCTACAGTGGTTAGAAGGGCATTCTGTATTATATTGTAACCTCCCTGTACACTTTCCTCATCAGTCTAATAATTGAATACAATGCCCCTGTTGGTGTGTTTCTACAGTGGTTAGAAGGGCATTCTGTATTATATTGTAACCTCCTGTACACTTTCCTCATCAGTCTAATAATTGAATATAATGCCCTGTTGGTGTGTTTCTACAGTGGTTAGAAGGGCATTCTGTATTATATTATAACCTCCTGTACACTGTCCTCATCAGTCTAATAATTGAATATAATGCCCTGTTGGTGTGTTTCTACAGTGGTTAGAAGGGCATTCTGTATTATATTATAACCTCCTGTACACTTTCCTCATCAGTCTAATAATTGAATATAATGCCCTGTTGGTGTGTTTCTACAGTGGTTAGAAGGGCATTCTGTATTATATTGTAACCTCCCTGTACACTTTCCTCATCAGTCTAATAATTGAATATAATGCCCCTGTTGGTGTGTTTCTACAGTGGTTAGAAGGGCATTCTGTATTATATTATAACCTCCCTGTACACTTTCCTCATCAGTCTAATAATTGAATATAATGCCCCTGTTGGTGTGTTTCTACAGTGGTTAGAAGGGCATTCTGTATTATATTATAACCTCCTGTACACTGTCCTCATCAGTCTAATAACTGAATATAATGCCCCTGTTGGTGTGTTTCTACAGTGGTTAGAAGGGCATTCTGTATTATATTGTAACCTCCCTGTACACTGTCCTCATCAGTCTAATAACTGAATATAATGCCCCTGTTGGTGTGTTTCTACAGTGGTTAGAAGGGCATTCTGTATTATATTATAACCTCCCTGTACACTTTCCTCATCAGTCTAATAATTGAATATAATGCCCCTGTTGGTGTGTTTCTACAGTGGTTAGAAGGGCATTCTGTATTATATTATAACCTCCCTGTACACTGTCCTCATCAGTCTAATAATTGAATACAATGCCCCTGTTGGTGTGTTTCTACAGTGGTTAGAAGGGCATTCTGTATTATATTATAACCTCCTGTACACTATCCTCATCAGTCTAATAATTGAATACAATGCCCTGTTGGTGTGTTTCTACAGTGGTTAGAAGGGCATTCTGTATTATATTGTAACCTCCTGTACACTGTCCTCATCAGTCTAATAATTGAATACAATGCCCCTGTTGGTGTGTTTCTACAGTGGTTAGAAGGGCATTCTGTATTATATTGTAACTTCCTGTACACTGTCCTCATCAGTCTAATAATTGAATACAATGCCCTGTTGGTGTGTTTCTACAGTGGTTAGAAGGGCATTCTGTATTATATTATAACCTCCTGTACACTGTCCTCATCAGTCTAATAATTGAATACAATGCCCTGTTGGTGTGTTTCTACAGTGGTTAGAAGGGCATTCTGTATTATATTATAACCTCCCTGTACACTGTCCTCATCAGTCTAATAATTGAATACAATGCCCCTGTTGGTGTGTTTCTACAGTGGTTAGAAGGGCATTCTGTATTATATTGTAACCTCCTGTACACTGTCCTCATCAGTCTAATAATTGAATATAATGCCCCTGTTGGTGTGTTTCTACAGTGGTTAGAAGGGCATTCTGTATTATATTGTAACCTCCCTGTACACTGTCCTCATCAGTCTAATAATTGAATATAATGCCCCTGTTGGTGTGTTTCTACAGTGGTTAGAAGGGCATTCTGTATTATATTGTAACCTCCCTGTACACTTTCCTCATCAGTCTAATAATTGAATACAATGCCCCTGTTGGTGTGTTTCTACAGTGGTTAGAAGGGCATTCTGTATTATATTGTAACCTCCCTGTACACTTTCCTCATCAGTCTAATAATTGAATATAATGCCCCTGTTGGTGTGTTTCTACAGTGGTTAGAAGGGCATTCTGTATTATATTGTAACCTCCCTGTACACTGTCCTCATCAGTCTAATAACTGAATATAATGCCCCTGTTGGTGTGTTTCTACAGTGGTTAGAAGGGCATTCTGTATTATATTGTAACCTCCCTGTACACTGTCCTCATCAGTCTAATAACTGAATATAATGCCCCTGTTGGTGTGTTTCTACAGTGGTTAGAAGGGCATTCTGTATTATATTGTAACCTCCCTGTACACTGTCCTCATCAGTCTAATAACTGAATACAATGCCCCTGTTGGTGTGTTTCTACAGTGGTTAGAAGGGCATTCTGTATTATATTATAACCTCCCTGTACACTGTCCTCATCAGTCTAATAACTGAATATAATGCCCCTGTTGGTGTGTTTCTACAGTGGTTAGAAGGGCATTCTGTATTATATTGTAACCTCCCTGTACACTGTCCTCATCAGTCTAATAACTGAATATAATGCCCCTGTTGGTGTGTTTCTACAGTGGTTAGAAGGGCATTCTGTATTATATTGTAACCTCCCTGTACACTGTCCTCATCAGTCTAATAACTGAATATAATGCCCCTGTTGGTGTGTTTCTACAGTGGTTAGAAGGGCATTCTGTATTATATTGTAACCTCCCTGTACACTGTCCTCATCAGTCTAATAACTGAATACAATGCCCCTGTTGGTGTGTTTCTACAGTGGTTAGAAGGGCATTCTGTATTATATTGTAACCTCCCTGTACACTTTCCTCATCAGTCTAATAACTGAATACAATGCCCCTGTTGGTGTGTTTCTACAGTGGTTAGAAGGGCATTCTGTATTATATTGTAACCTCCCTGTACACTGTCCTCATCAGTCTAATAATTGAATATAATGCCCCTGTTGGTGTGTTTCTACAGTGGTTAGAAGGGCATTCTGTATTATATTATAACCTCCCTGTACACTTTCCTCATCAGTCTAATAACTGAATACAATGCCCCTGTTGGTGTGTTTCTACAGTGGTTAGAAGGGCATTCTGTATTATATTGTAACCTCCCTGTACACTGTCCTCATCAGTCTAATAATTGAATATAATGCCCCTGTTGATGTGTTTCTACAGTGGTTAGAAGGGCATTCTGTATTATATTGTAACCTCCCTGTACACTTTCCTCATCAGTCTAATAATTGAATATATAATGCCCCTGTTGGTGTGTACCATTTTGTGTACCTGCAGCAACTGGAGAAACCACAAAGCGTCCTCACAAAGGAAATTCAATGTCTTCAGCATCTGTCCCATGGGGGATTGTCTGAAGTCACAGTTACTTTATTCTGTTTCATACAGACTAGTCAGAGGCAATCACTGCCTTGTGCATATAAGTCAATCTATGACCCTGCTTTATCAGCAATGCTGCATATCCGTAAGTCAAATGGTACCTGGGTTACTCACTTTAAAGATCTTAACCTGGTATGTGACATTAATAAAACCTGCTGGAGGGACAGGTTTGTCTCCCAGAGATTACCACACCTTTGGAACGGACTCACACTTCATGTCAAACAGAGCACCTCATTAGCCCTATTCAAACACAGTCTGGACAATTGGATGGGTAACCATAAATTCATCCCAGGTATTCCACCTGTGTCCCTCTTGGACAGGGGCAATAGGTGCTGATCATGGAAATAAGGGTAAGAACTTGGCTAGACTTGTAAGGGCTGTAGGGCAATTAACCTAGTAACTTCCTTTGATCCTACATGTTGCATAAGGATTCTTATGCTTGCTCAGGTCCATAATAAATTCATCGATTGTTTTCGATTTATAAAAATTTCCATTCATAGCAAGTAAAAATGGCATTTTTGCCCTTTTTGAACATGTATTCTTACTTACAGAGCAGAAAAATCCTGCCTCCTGCATTATAGCTCATTCACATAACACAAGTGTTGCACATCTTAATGCAGGTTGCTAACTTTGTTTAGTTTCTCCTGTATGTTAGAGCATATATTTATACATACCATAAAGAGTAATTTTATCATGTTCATTGGTTAGTACTAGGCTAACTGCACATGATGGCCATTTTAAGCCTATACAATTATCCCATTTGAGAATCAAATTCTGCATCTTGTGAATGCAAGGTAAACACCCTAACCATTATGCCAGCTCTCAACCAAAAAATGTTAAACTTGGCTTACAAACTGTCAGTGCCACAGGAGAACTTATTTCTATGTAAGGTATTAAAACATAACAGTCCTAAGAGTCACAGTTGTTAACAGCGGTATTGCTGTATGTTAAACATCACATTTCTTGGTGTGTCCATAGGATCATAGGAAGATACTAGGCTATTGGCCCTGAGGCCTTTATAAGCCTAGCCAAGAGTTTAGGCCATGTTTAGACAAGTCAGCACCCAATGCCCCTGCCCAGCAAGGACACAGGTGGAATCCCAGGAGTGTATTTTCTGTTTCCCATCCAGTTATCTGGGTTGTGCTTAAAAAGAGTTAATGAGGTACTCTTTTTGATATGGAGAGGGAGTCATTGCACAGATGGGGGAGTTTCTGGGACACAGATTTGTCCCACCAACAAGTCCTGTTGATGTCACAGACCAGGTTGAGGTCGCAAGTGCAGGTTACTCGAGTGGAGCTTGACTTGTGGATATGCAGCAGTGCCATCAAAGCGAGGTCTGAGATTGCTTTGTATGCCAGACAGGGGTCACCTCTGAGGAGCCTGTATGAAACTGAGTAGAGGGACAGGGCTTTTAGCCTGTCTGGATAGGGTAGATGTTTGAGGCCGTGGATTCTCCTGGTGAGGAACCTCAGTGGTCTCTCCAGCTGTTGTATGTGCTTTGTGAGGTACATGCAGAAAGGAGCATTTTACTCAATAATGAATGATGTTCTTCATCTCACATTGCTGCAGTCATAACCTGTGGGTAGTCCGCTGTCCTCGGTCGGCCCGAATACCAAAGTGTTAGGCTGGCGTCGGTCATGGTCACTCAGATCTGACGTCAGTATGCCGTGGTACTAAAGCGCATGACCGACGCCATATCCTCAGTCTTTCTTGCCGCATGGTCTGAAGCAGAAGCAGCGTTTGCAAGTGCCGTTTGGCGTCCTGAAATTTTCGTATTCTGAGTTTCAGACCGAAGACCAAGTTGGGCTAAGTACCCCGTTGGGGAATATTTTTGTCTTTTCTTGCCTCAGTTAAATCCGGATGTCAGAAAAAGTGAATAATTGTATTTCTTGTGGGAAACAGATACCTCATAGGGATTACCACTCTCTCTGTATTCCTTGCTTGGGGCCTGAGCACGACGTAGTCGGGTGTCGCTTTTGTGCTAGATTTAATAAGCGCACCATTAAACGCAGGTTAGATTGTGCTAGGCTTGTCTTGCAAGTGGTGTAATTACAATATGCCGTCGGATCCTCCGGCCGCCACCGCTAAGAAGCATAAGGAAAAATCGTTAAAGTCCAAGCAGGATGAGTCGCCTGTTACGGATGCGGTTCTTTAGAAACTACGGTGGAATCTGTGGATCCAGCCGAGGTTTCAGCTGAGTCTCAGGGGAGCCTTTAATTTTGCAGGATGTGGCCTCTCAGGAGTCGGGTCAGGCTGAGGGGGCCTCTCAGGTCTCTGTAGTCCCTTCTCTGCATAAGGTGGTTAGGCCTTCTACTTCTGACTCTAAGGTACCTTCCAAGGTCAGGCCTGGTTTGTCTTCCTCTGGCGTCAGCCCTAGTTCTGCAGGTTCTGTACCTAAAAGCATATGCTGAAAATGGCAGAGGATTTGATTACCTTAATCAGGGGTTCTATGCCCCTCCAGATAAGAGGCCTAGGGTGGAGCCAGAGGTGGAAGGATTGGAGCATTCCTCAGATTGCTCGGAGTCTTGACTGAAGACATTCAGGATTTTCCTCCTTATTCTGATTCAGATGCAGAGGATTCTAGTCCTTCTGCTTCCTCCAGAGGATTTTTCTTTTTCTGAAACCCTGCATTCCATGAGGGAGCATTTTAAGTGGGAAGGTCAGGATTTCTCAGATTCTCGAAAGAGACTTAGGGAATTTTTGTTTTACCACAGCATAGGCCCTTGGCTATACCCCCTGTTTTGGATGTTGTTCAGGATGTTTTCTCTAAAGCTTCCCTTAATCCTGATTCTTTGCCTCCTGCCCCGGTCAAGCCAGACAGGTATTACAGAGTGCCAGAGGCTCATAAATATTTGTATAAGAGCCCAAGAGCTGACCCGGAAACTATTAGCCAGGGACCTAAGGGTGTCAGGGCTTCTGTTGTAAAGAATCCAGTTCCTATGGATAAAGATTCTAGAGCTTTGTATAGGTGGGGTAAAAAAGTGTATACCTCTTCCACTCTAGCAATGAGGGCTTTGAATTGCCAGTTTCATATGCTGAAGTACCAGAATTTTCTCCTAAGTCAGTTAAAATCTAAGGTAGATGCTTTGGCAGAGGGCATAGAGTGTAAGGAATTGCAGGATTTAGTTCATGCCTCTGATCAGGTGGGTAAGCATTCTTTGCAGTGTGGTTTTGATGCTCTTCAGGCTTCTTCCAGGGTGGCTGCCACTGGATCAGTTATTCGTAGGCACGCCTGGCTTAAGGATCAGAACTTGTCAGAGCATGTTAAAGCTCGGATTTTGGATGCTCCCCTTCAATCTGAAGTTCTGTTTGGTTCTCCTGTGGAGTCAGTTTTGAAGAAAATGGAAGACAAAGCTAAGTCTATGCAGACAGTTACGGATTTTTTACAGGTGCAGCCCCCTAAGTTTAGCAGAAATTGGCCTACTAAGGGATGGGCTTATCCTTCTTCTGATTTACAGTCTAGGGGCAGATCTAGACGTGGTAGGGGCAGAGCTCATGCTCAGGGTTCTTTCAGGCCTAGGACATGGAGTTCCCCTGCACAATCTTCAGGTGAGGGCAGGGATCAGCCTTTTCGTAAACAGACCCAATGACCTGTATCTCCAGCTGCCAGATCCCTCCTGTCTGGCAGCTCCTCTGGGAGGAAAGTTGGCACTTTTCAGGCAAAATTGGCTTTTAGTCACCCAGGACAAATGGGTGTTGGACATTATAGACCGAGGCTACAAGTTTTATTTTCACACCTTGCCTCCTTTCAAAGGCATGCCAGACGTTCCTCCTCAGCAAAAGTTGGAGGCTCACAAACAGATTTCTTTACTTTTAAAAATGGGGGCTATCCAGGGGGTCCCTCCGTCAGAAGTGGGCCTAGGATTTTATTCTCGCCTGTTTTTGGTACTAAAGAAAGGAAACACTTGGAGGCCAATTCTGGACTTGTCTATTCTCAACACATACCTGGACATTCCCAAATTCAAGATGTTAACTTTGCAACAGCTTCTGCCTCTGCTAGGCAAAGATCACTGGATGGTAACTCTGGATCTCAAAGAGGCTTATCTTCACATTCCTATCAGGCCCAGCTGCAGGAGGTTCCTGCGTTTTCAGACTGGCACTTTTCATTATCAGTTCTCTGCATTGCCCTTTGGCTTATCTACTGCACCCAGGGTGTTCACAAAAGTCCTGGCTCCGGTGATAGCCTTCTTAAGACTAAGGGGAATACAAATTTATCCTTATTTGGACGATTGCCTGATTCTTGCTCAAGACAAAGTCAAGTTACTTCACCATCTTCAGTATGTTATGACAGTGTTAAGGTGCCTAGGGTATTCTGTGAACGAAACAAAGTCCAGTCTAGTACCCTCTCAGGACATGTGCTTTCTGGGTGTGAGACTGAACACAGCCTCTCAGATGGCGTTTTTGACCCCGGACAAACAAAGAAATCTTGCCCTTTACTTCCAGCAATTATCTCTACGGTCCAGGCTGACTGCAAGGACAGTCCTTCAGGTTCATGGCATCTTGTATTCTGGTGCTTCCCAATGCCAAACTGCATATGAGGAAGCTACAATGGTATCTCAAAAGCGTATGGACTCAACACTGCCACAATTTGGACACTGTCATTCAGATAATACCTTGCATCCAAAGGGAATTCTTGTGGTGGGCTCAGGAATGTCACCTAAACAAGGGACTCTCTGTGACCCGACCAGAGGCGAGTCAGATCTTAACGACAGATGCCTCAGACATGGCTTGGGGAGCACACTTCAATGGGAAATGGGTTCAAGACACGTGGCCTCCCAGACTACAACATTTGCATATCAACATGAAGGAGATGTTAGCAGTCCAATTTGCCCTGATGGCCTTCAAGGATCTACTTCAACCAGGACAGGTGTTGATTCAAACAGACAACACAACAGTCATGTGGTGCATCAACAAGCAAGGGGGAACCCATTCGTACCCTCTTTGCAGACAAGCTATGATTTTGTGGGAGACTGCTCAGTTTGCACCTCACTCTTCAGGCAAGGTTTCTGCCGGGAGCACAGAAATCCTTAGCAGATGTTTTGAGCAGACAGATGGTGGATCCCCACGAGTGGAAATTGGATCCTCATGTATTTCAACAGTTGACGGTGGCTTGGGGAACTCCAGACATAGATCTGTTAGCTTCTCCACTAAATTTCCAACTGCCAAAGTTTTGCACAAAGCTGTTTCACCCAAAAGCTTGGAAAGTGGATGCTCTATCATTCAGTTGGAACAACCTTCATGTCTATGCCTTTCCTCCTCTGCCTCTTCTTCCCAAGGTGCTCTTGAAGGTCAGACAGGACAAGCCTTGCATGATTCTAATAGCTCCAGATTGGCCACGTCAGCACTGGTACCCTCTGCTGAGGAGTTTAGTACTGGAGCCTCCTTGGCCTTTGCCATCAGTTCCACACCTTTTGTCCCAGGCAAGCAATCATTTCCACAATGTCAGGATACAGTCCCTGCATCTGACAGCTTGGCATATTCTGTTTTAGACCCTGGGGGGGTCGCAGCTTCCTCAACAAGTTTTGAATGTCATTTTGGAGGCCAGACGGCCTAGTACCAGGAAAGTTTATGCTGATAAATGGAGGAGATTTTTTCTTTGGAGCAAAACAAAGAGCTTTGATGTCTCTGTGCCTAATTTGAGTGTTTCACTTCAGTATCTTACAGAATTATTAGACAAGGGTTTGTCTTTCTCCTCTGTAAAAGTTCATGCTGCAGCCATTTCTGCTCACTATGACTGTGACCCTCCTTTATTCTCTCACCCTTTGTTTAAGCAATTTCTTAGAGGGGCAAAAAACATAAGACCCCCACGTAGAGCTCCTACTCCTTCCTGGGATCTCAATTTTGTGTTGGAAAAGCTCACTTTACCTCCTTTTGAACCTGCAGCTACTACGGAGTTGAAGTTTTTGTCTTGGAAGACTGCTTTTTTGTAAGGATAGGGTCTCCCTGCGTACTAACCCTACTTTTATGCCTAAGGTTGTTTCTAATGTGGCATTAAACCAATCTATTAATTTGCCTACATTTTATGCTGATCCCCAAAATAAAGGGGAAAAAAATTTGCACTCTTTGGATATTCACAGGCAGTTGCATTATTATTTGAGCAGAACTAAAGGGTTCAGGCAGTCTCAACAGTTGTTTATTTCTTTTGCTTTGGGTTCTCAGGGGAAACCTGTTTCAAAACAAACTAATTCTAAGTGGATTGGCCATTGTATTGCTTTTTGTTATTCTCATCATGGTAAGGAGGTTCCGGCTGGAATCAGACCTCATTCCACTAGGGCGACTGCCACTTCTACTGCTTTTTTAAGGGGTGTAGCTACTAAAGATATTTTGGAGGCAGCTACTTGGAGTTCAGTGCACACTCTTTCTAAACATTACCATCTCCCTCTTTATTCCAAATCTAGGGCTGGGTTTGCCACTGCAGTTTTACAGGGCATGTTAGCAGCTCACAATGCTTTATGATTTTGCCAACCTCCCTTTACCTTTGCTTTGGGATTCTACCCACAGGTTATGACTGCAGCAATGTGAGATGAAGAACATAGTACAGTTTTGTACCTACCATAAATGTAGATGTTTGAAGATCCACATTGCTGCAGTCCAATTTACCCTCCCTCCTTCCCCTCTGTAGTTTGGGGTGGTTGTGTGGTTTGTGGTGTATCTATTGTTTCTACATGGTGATTGGGTGTTTTTCCATTTTTGGCTATGGCCTTTCTTTTTAAGGCCTTCTGACATCTGGGGCAAGAAAGACTGAGGATATGGCGTCGGTCATGCGCTTTAGTACCACGGCGTACTGACGTCAGATCTGAGCGACCATGACCGACGCCAGCCTAACACTTTGGTATTCTGGCCGACCGAGGACAGCGGACTACCCACAGGTTATGACTGCAGCAATGTGGATCTTCGAACATCTACATTTATGGTAGGTACAAAACTGTACTTTATAAGGGAAGAATACAGGGATGTTATGATCTTCCTGTCCCTGGATGAGATACCCTTACTTATGAGGTGGGCCATGTAGAAAGATTTCCGTACAACAGAAGCAAACTGATGGTCAAAAGTCAGGTTGCTATCAACCTGAATGCCCAAATCCCTCACGGCTTATTGCATGCTTAGGACATTGTTATTAATCTGTGGGGACGTCACTTTCGCAAATGGATGATGATGCATTTTTTTGGTATTTAGCTTGATGCCATGTTTTTCACAGAAGTCATTTGTTTGGGTGAGACCCTCTTGCAGGATGTGCACATCACTAAGGGAATTTATGACCGTTCCCAGCTTGCAGTCATCTGCAAACTTGGTCAGCCCTAACCCACTGGTTTTGGCCTGCACCTCAGAAAAGTATATACCAAATAACAGAGGCCCCAAGACCGATCCCTGGGGTACACTGTTCATTACCATTCTACTGCTTGAGGTGGCTTCCCCTATTTTGACTAGGTGGGTTCTATCAGTGAGCCAGTTTGCTACCATCTAGTAACATATGGCTTGATGCCTAGTTGAGAGGGTTTATCTATTATGCCCAAGTGGGGGAATAGTGTTGAAGGCTTTGGCCAGGTCAAGATAGGCGGTGTACACCTTCTTCCCCTCATCCATGGCTTTGGTGACTGTCTCAAAGAAGTTGACCAAATTTAACAGACATAACTTCCCCTTGACGAAGCTAAACTGTGTGGGATTGAGTGCTTGGAGGTTGCCAATGTCCTTGCTAGTGAGGTCCATGATAATCCATTCCATGGCCTTGCAGATCAGGCTAGTTAGACTGATGGGTCTATAATTTCCCAGATTGGTAGATGCTCCACCTTTGTGCCAAGGGATGAGAGTGGCTGTCCTAGGTTGCAACCTGAGATGTTATTGGGTCCCATGGAGGCTGTATTTTTTGCTTTTGATAGGGCAGTGTGACCTGTTCACTACAGATAAAGTGGAGTGGGTCAGGTACTGGGAATGTCCTGATTTACTGATGTGGAGGGGGGGGGGGGGGGCAGAGAGGCAAAGTTTTTACTGAATCTTTCAGCCAGCAGGTTGGCTATATCTACGGCATTTTTGTATGTGGTGTCCTTGACCACCAGTTCTGAGCAGATCTGGGTGCTTCCTTTGAGATTGCAGACGTATGTGAAGAAGGCTTTATAACTATCTGTAGCAGATGTGGCCAATTTGGACTTGGTTTGCTTTGGACAATTTCACTTGTGCTCTTATTTGCTTGTTCAGGCTAAGGGGACATTGCTTCCAATTGGGCACGTGCTCCTTCTTGGTGTTGGACAGTAATTTTTTTCCTTTTATTATAGAGTCTGTTTATTGCAGATGTCCACCAGACAGGTTTACTCTTCCTTGTGGAGGATGATTTTGTCCTGTCAGGTATTCCTGATTCCATGCATCTATATAAATGCTTGTATAGTGCTTTGGTGTAGATGTCCTTCAAGAATGCAACTGCAGTCATAACATGTGGGTTGTCCTGCCTCAGGCAGCCCTCGGTCGGCCGGATTCCAAAGTCTGGGTCCGACATCGGCTGATGTCGTATTTCTCTCCGACGTCAGAGCGGCTGGAGTACATAAGCATCAGCCGACGCCATTTTCTTCAGTCTTTCTTGCCATGCGGTGCCCGAAGCAGAAGCAGTTCGCAAGTGCCGGTCGGTCAGCTCCTGTATTCTACGATACCGAAGTCATCAAAAAACCTAAGTACCCCGTTGGGGACCTTTTCTTGCCTCAGCCGATGTCAGAAATTACTGAAAAAGTTAACAATTGTCTTTATTGTGGTAAACAAATACCTCATAAGGATTTCCACTCTTACTGCCTCCCTTGCCTGGGCCCAGACCACGACGTCTCAGCCTGTGTAGCCTGTGCTCGCTTCAACAAGCGCACTCTCAGGCGCCGGGCGGAGTTCGCTGAAGATTTTTTCGGCGATAAATTTGCTTACACCATGCCATCGGATCTTCCAACATCGCAAACTCCCAAAAAACGAAAAGACCGGGACCAACATCCTTGGCCCGCGTCTACCACCGACTCCACGCCAAAACCTAGCGCAAGTGCTCCGGTTCCCTCTGAGACGGTCTCTCCACCGCTCCGAACCAAATACACCGCATTACCGACGACTCCGATTCCAGACATTACTCCGACGCCAGTTATAGTTTTTCCTCCGGATACCGAAACCGAGGAAATGCCCGAGACCATTGCTATAGACAAGGTCACTCCTGCACGTGGAGCTGCCAGGCCTCCTATGGCCATGTCTATTAAGGCCTACACTAGGGCTAAGGCAGCCAGCAAAACAAAGCATATTACTTCTAAATCCTTACCTCAGCCGACTCCGGAGACACAAATTATGTCCATGGCTGCTGATTTAATTTCCATGATTAGAGGTTCACAGGCCCATCCTGAGAGAGCATCCCAGCCTCCTCCTGATAAAAGGCCCCAGGTTGAACCCTCTGACCCTACTCCTTCAGATGTTGATTCTGAGGGCTCTGTCCACTCTGATAGCCAGGAAAAGCTCTTCCAGACCTATGAGGACTCGGATGCAGAAGATTCCATCCCTTCGGCCTCCCCTCCTGAGGATATTTCTTTTGGGGAAGTTCTGCACACCATGAGGGAACATTTCAAGTGGCAAGGTCAGGAATATTCTGATTCTAGGAAACGCCTTAGGACTTTCCTTAAGAAGCCTCAGCACAGGCCCTTAGCTATTCCTCCTGTACTTGATGTTCTGGATGATTTGTATTCTGACTCTAGTGCTACCCCTGATTCTCTTCCTCCTGCTCCAGCCAAGCCAGACAGGTATTACAGGGTCCCAGAAACTCATTCCCATTTTTTCAGGGCCCATACTGCTGATTTGGAAACTATTTCACAGGGGCCTAAAGGAGTTTCAGCCTCCACCTCAAAAAAAATCCTTTGCCCTCCAACAGGGAAGCGAGGTCATTAGAGAGATGGGGCAAAAAGGTTTACACATCCACTACCTTATCTATGAGAGCTTTAAATTGCCTTTTCCATATGTTACAATATCAGGATTATCTCTTAGAAGATTTACAAAAAACATTAGCTTCTCATGATCCTTTAGACAGGAAGACTTTGCAGGAAGCTGTACATAACACTCAGCAAGTAAGCAATCACTTCCTGCAGTGTGGATATGATGCACTGGAAGCTTCATGTAGGGCAGCTATGACAGGGGCAGTGATTCGTAGACATGCTTGGTTAAAAGACCAACCTCTACCAGATCATGTAAAAGCAAAACTGCTGGATGCACCTTTGGAAAAGAACAAGCTTTTTGGTGCAAATGCTAAGGATGTTTTAAAGACCATCGAAGAAAAAGCAAAATCAGTTCAGACTGTGAAAGATTTCCTCCAGGTTCAACCCCCCCAGATTCAGTAGGAATTGGCCTTCAAAAAACTGGTCCTTTCCTAATCCAGAAAAGTTTCAAAGGGGTAAGAACAGACGTGGCCGAGGAAGAGGCCAATACAGAGGCCCTTACAGGGGACGACAATGGCAGCCAGGAAACCAAAGAAATGACGCAGGGGTTTCACCTGCCCAACAACCACAAACTCAATGACTTTCCTCTACTACCGCCTACCAGGGAACAACTAGAAGCTCCCTTGGGGGGAAATTATCTCTGTTTGCAGAAAACTGGCACAGACTGACAAAGGACAAATGGATTTTGGACATTATAGACCGAGGGTACAGGTTTCATTTTCATACCTTACCAAGAAAACAAGGCATGCCAAACCTACCACAAAATCAGAGGGCAGAGGCTATCAAGCAAATCACTCTGCTGACTCGAATGAAAGCAATAGAAAGAGTTCCACAACAAGAACAAGACCAGGGGTTTTACTCAAGACTGTTCCTTGTTCCAAGAAAAGAATCTCAATGGAGACCAATACTGGACTTGTCCGCATTAAATACCTTTCTCATAGTACCAAAGTTCAAAATGCTGACTCTACAGCAACTCCTTCCCATGCTGGGCAAGGAGTCGTGGCTGATTACTCTGGACCTCAAGGAGGCATACCTGCATGTCCCTATCAGACACAGCTGCAGAAGATACCTCAGATTTCTTGCAGGGCCAGAGCATTATCAATTCTCAGCATTGCCATTTGGCTTATCTACTGCGCCCAGAGTATTTACAAAATGCCTGGCTTCAGTAATTGCTCATTGCTGGATCCAGGGCATACAAATTTACCCATACCTGGACGACTGCCTCATACAAGCGGACGACAAATTGATGTTGACAAAAAACCTGGATTATGTCATACGATTACTTCAAGCTCTGGGATACACAGTCAACTTCCAAAAGTCAAGACTGCAGCCATCCCAGCAAATAATCTTCTTAGGAGCCAAACTAGACACAGCCTCTCAGATGGCTTACCTGACAGAAGACAAGCAAGAGAAGTTAACTCATTACTTCAAAGGTTTAGCAAAATTCACCCAGATGACTGCAAGGAGATTCCTACAGGCCCTGGGTTACATGGCATCCTGCATTCTACTGGTTCCATTAGCAAAACTACACATGAGAAAGCTTCAATGGTACCTAAAAAGCATTTGGTCTCAACACAGCAACAACTTGGAGACAATCATACCACTCATTCCATGCCTACAAAAGGAATTCCTATGGTGGGCCTCGGTGAGCCAGGAAAACACAGGTATGTCATTCAAAAAACCACAGATAACACAGACCATGACTACAGACACCTCGGACCTCGGATGGGGGGCGCACATGGAAGGCAGATGTATACAAGGACAATGGTCTCCAAAGGAAACACATCTGCATATAAACCAAAAGGAAATGCTGGCAGTAATGCATGCCATCGAGGCCTTTCAACACCAACTCCAGCAAGGCCATTTACTGATACGGACAGACAACACCACGGTGATGTGGTACATAAACAAGCAGGGGGGCACCCACTCTTACCCCCTTTGCAGACTGACAATGCAGCTTTGGGAGAAATCACTGAGCCTAAACATCCAGTTACAATCCCAGTTTGTCCCAGGAAAAGACAATGTGTTGGCGGACAGCCTAAGCAGAAATTTCACAGATCCACACGAGTGGAGGTTACATCCGAAGGCCTTCAGACAACTCACTTCGACATGGGGCAAGCCAGAAGTGGACCTATTTGCCTCTCACCTCAACCATCTTCTACCAAAACTTTGCACAAGGACATACCATCTAAAAGCTTGGAAGATAGATGCCCTCTCATTCAACTGGAACTCCCTAGCAATCTATGTATTCCCACCTCTGCCACTGATGACCTCAGTATTACTAAAGATCAAAGCAGAGAAGCCCAAGGGAATCATAATAGCTCCGGATTGGCCAAGACAACACTGGTACCCACTACTATGGAGCATATGTCACACCAGGAGGTGGGCCCTCCCCCAGTGGCCTCTACTTTTGACTCAACACAATTTCGAAACACTGCATCCAAATCTTCAGACACTGCAGCTAACAGCCTGGGAGATCCCATAAATAACTTCAGCTTATCTCTCTCCAAAGAAGTTCAGCGGATACTAACAGAGGCTCGAAGACCCTCCACCAGAAAGGTTTACTTAGCAAAGTGGAAAAGATTCAGCAATTGGAATACCAGCAAGGGACATGATGCATCATTGTTGAACATCCCACTCATCTTGGAATATTTGGCAGATATGTTAAAGAACGGCCTCTCATATTCTTCCATAAAGATACATGCATCTGCTATTTGTGCATCTGCTATTTCTGCTAGATACAACACTGATCCTCCTGTTTTCTCTCACCCCTTACTAAGACAATTCCTCAGGGGAATCAAGAACATTAAGCCACCTAGAAAGGCCCCAGTGCCAGCCTGGGACCTCAATTTTGTCTTAGAAAAACTGACTCTACCTCCTTTTGAGCCAGCAGCTTCAGTTGATTTGCAGTTTCTCTCATGGAAGACAGCTTTCCTGTTGGCAATTACCTCAGCAAGAAAGGTTTCGGAGCTACAGGCCCTAATGGCAATACCACCCTTTATTATTTTTCACAGAGACAGGGTTTCATTAAGGACCAACCCTACTTTTATTCCAAAGGTGGTATCTAGGGTTTCTTTAAATCAAGCCATTCATCTGCCTGCTTTCTTCCCCAATCCTGAGAATAAGGGGGAAAGACTTTTGCATACCTTGGACATTCACAGACCACTTTGATACTACCTGGACAGAACCAAGGCCAGTAGGAAGTCTGAACAACTTTTTGTAGCTTACGCCCCTGCAGTCCAAGGAAAAGCAATTTCGAAACAGACTATTTCTAAATGGATTGGACATTGCATCAGATTCTGTTATTCCTTTCATGGAAAGACTGTTCCAGCCAATGTCAGACCACATTCCACCAGAGCTACAGCCACCTCTACAGCATTCTTAAGAGGGGTGCCTACCAAGGACATTCTAGAAGCTGCTACATGGAGCTCCGTGCATACATTCTCCAAACACTACAATCTCCCTCTATACTCCAGATCCAGAGCAGGCTTTGCTTCGGCAGTCCTGCAGGGTTTGATTGCCACACCTTCTCTTTCCTAGAGCATACCTCCTCCCCCAGCTAAGCTATGGTATTCTACCCACATGTTATGACTGCAGTTGCATTCTTGAAGGACATAGTACAGTTTTGTACCTACCATAAATGTAGATGTCCAATAGACATGCAACTGCAGTCGGATTTTCCCTCCCTCCATACCCCTCTATGCCTAGGGTCCACTCCTATCCCTGTTACTCTTAGCTGGGGATATCTGTTATGGTGTATTTGTTTTATGGCTCATTTATTTGTTTGGAATCCTGTTTTTGTCTTTCAATTTGATTACAGCCTTCCTTGGAGGGCACCTGGCATCTGGGGCAAGGAACACTGAAGAAAATGGCGTCGGCTGATGCTTATGTACTCCAGCCGCTCTGACGTCGGAGAGAAATGCGACATCAGCCAACGTCGGACCCAGACTTTGGAATCCGGCCAACCGAGGGCTGCCTGAGGCAGGACAACCCACATGTTATGACTGCAGTTGCATATCTATCGGACATCTACATTTATGGTAGGTACAAAACTGTACTTTTTGGATATTGGTGCCAGTTCCTACAGAAGAGGAGGGAGCTGTGAAGCTGTTTATACCATCCCTCAGGAGGCTATAATCAGCTTTTGAGAAGTTTTTTTTTCCATTTTTTTGCAGTGTGCTATTGCAGAAAAAAGTCTACAATATATAGTTCAAGACAAAGATTGCTTGAATTGTATTTTACCATGTTGTATTAATTTTTTTTTAAATATTTTTATTTTTTCTTCTCTTGTGTTTTCATATTTCATGTCCAGTCATTTACAAGCCACAATTCAGTTGCATTATAGAGGAAGTACAGTCATATTTAGGTACATCTTGTTGCAAGAGAAATTTTAGTGTTACAACAAAATACACAATATAGATAACACCTTATCTATGTATCATTATAAACAACAAGTGTTACAAAAAAATCAACTTCTGATTAAGATTTGTGTCATAGTTTACATAATATTTATTATATCTGCTACGTAATAGGTTTAGAGTAGATATAAACTCAAAAAAGAATGTATTTTGCCCTTTTATAGTTTACATTCACGGTAATTTGTCTTTTGTCATCTATCTATTCTTTTAAAATATGATCCAGGAGAAGACTCCAGTATTTTAGAAAGTAGGAATGCTAACTTTGGTTATTTTTTATCAGTTTATTTGCTAGTATATACTTTATTGCCATACTTCTGAAGGCCTCCCATGACAATTTGGTTCTATCTAACCAGTTTTGAGTAATGTAGACAGAAGTGGGTAATTAGAATGTGTAGATTAAGTTTGTGTAACTTTTGGGAGGTGAAATTGGAAACTTGCTGCAACAAAATAGCCCATTTCGCAGCCAGCCTTCCCCACCAAACCCATCATTGTATTGCTCTACATAAATTAAATTGGCTCGAACTACCTAACCTTCTTCATCTCTACCAACTTAAATTCACACACACTATCATCTTCCATCCAGACTGTCGCTCGTTGTTCCCTACTCATGCCCAGGAAGTCTAAAATCTGCAGACAGAAGCATTCTCACAGTAAACAAGCTAACAACACTCAACAAGCTACCAACACTCATGGTAAATCAAATAGCCAAATTATGGAACTCTTTACCCACACCCTCCAAAACACACCTGAATCTACCAGTTTTAAACGACTACTATTTGAACATCTATCCAAGAACTGGCATCGCTCCTGCGCCAAACCTGGCTGACAAGATATCTATACCTCTCTCAACACACTGTCCACTCCTTACCTCATTTTATATATATATATATATATATATATATATATATATATATATATATATATATATATATATATATATGTATCCAAACCTGACTGACAAGATATCTATAACTCTCTCAACACACTGTCCACGCCTTACCTCATTTTATATATATATATATATATATATATATATATATATATATATATATATATATATCCAAACCTGACTGACAGGATATCTATACCTCTCTCAACACACTGTCCGCGCCTTATCTCATTTTATATATATATATATATATATATATATATATATATATATATATATATATATATATATATATATATATACAAACCTGACTGACAAGATATCTATAACTCTCTCAACACCCTGTCCACTCCTAACCTCATTTTCTCCCTCTCCTCAGTGTTTATTACCACTCAAAAATAAATATATATCAACGAAATGTCATTTGGTCATAACTATTATTTAATATGTACACACTAATAACTTTATTTTTTCTCACAATGATCTTCACTGAAATGCTTGTGTTTCTTTTTGAACCTGTACCTACTAGAAAACTGTATTGAATACTACTTTGTATAGACTAACACGAAGATATGTGTTCTGCATCTTAGGGTATGTATACTATTGTACTATCTAATTATTGCATATTGCTTGCATTTTGTGGAGTTTTTCTCCCCGGGCCTCTGCTGAAAATGGGCTTTTGGCCCAGTCGGACTTTTCCCGGTAAACAAATATAAATAAATAAATATGCAAAATTGCAGATTCACATGATAGGATGGATTTTTGATATTCCATCTTCTCCAGTCTGACTCTCAGTGAGCACCATAATTTAGAAGTACATTTACAGCTCCAGAAGATGTGGAATAGGTCAGCCATTTGTGAGTAGCAGCACAGATAGTTTGGTGAAATGTCCGAGTTGAAATTGTTGAGTATTTCTGTGGTATAATAAGCATTGTTGGTTATCATTAAATGAGTATATGTGAGTTTCTTAAAACGGATTAATTTTAATGTTGTTTCGATAGATTTAGATTTTCGCTTTTCAGTAATGTCTTTGAGCTTTTCAACCCAGTATGTTGAATACAAAATAGGTGGTTGATATCTAAGAGATACTGTTAGCATATATGTATTTGATAGCATTTTTTTCCCTTAAAGTAAGTTCCAGAATGAATAACACGTATTTATGTCTTTATCATTTACTTCAAGATCGCCTATTATTGAAGTGCACAATTCTCTAATTTGCCTTAGCATTATGATATATCCTTTTGGAAGGTCTAGGACATTCCTTGTGTCCTCTAAAGATTTTTTCCTGTGTCTGTATATATCCCAGACATTGCATTTCTTAATGAGCGGATATTTGTCCAAGTTTATCATCTCATTATTTAATCTGAGGTTTAGATTCAGATGTCTTGGTTGTAACAGAGTGTAAGAACTTGTTAGGTTTAGTGCCTCCATCATTTTTTAAAATCTAATTGTTCTGGTTTAATGAGATATAAAGCCAGTCTCCTTTAGATTTTCCTGATTTATAAATGGAAAAGCTTTGGGACTGATTTTACTGTTTTTAACGTAGTCATACCATAACTTAATCCATAATGGACACCATTCTTTACTCTTGGGATTATATTCAGCAACTTGAATGATCCTGTTTGAACATATTATATCATAATATAAGTTAAAGTTAGGTAGTCACAGTCTTCCCTTTTATTTAGGATACATTAACTTCCAATAGCTGATTCTGACAGATGTAGTATACCAGATAAACTTAGCTAGAGCTACATTTACTTTTTTAAAGAAGTTTTTCTGTACTATTAAATTAGTTGCATTGAGTTGAAATAATAACCTTGGGAGAATATTCATTTTTATAATTGCTGCTTTTGAAAGAAGGGATAGCTTCATTCTTCCCCATCTCTGGATATCCTGTTCAGTGTCTGCCCATATCTTTAGTAAATTATTCTGCATGAATAGTTTTGGGTTGTGCATTTTACGGAGTATTTCAGTTTTATTTCCAAATCAGGAAAATATGTGTCTATATGACCTAATGGATTTATAGGGGAAAATTAGGGATTTTGTTGGATTAATTTTATAGTTTGAAACTTTTGAGAAACTGTTTAACTGAGTCTAGAATTTTGTTTGTCAGTGTTAGGGACTATGAAACAAAAGTATAAAGCATCAGCAAATGCTGTTAGTGCAGTTTTAGTCTTAGAAATTTCTGGAATATAATGGTATGTTCTTTGGGTTATGAGTAAAAATAGAGGTTATATACACAAGTTAAGGAGGTACGGAGATGACACCATTGTCTGGTCCCATTTAGAATTTTTATTTGATATGAGTTTGTTTTATTAATGTATAGAGTTGTCTAAGTGCTCTCATATAACATTTTTATTATATTTCTAAATTCTTGTGATATATTAAAATAGGGCAGTATAGAAAATAAAATGTTTAGGTTTACTTTGTTAAAGGCTTTACATGCATCTAAAATGAGGGCATAGATGGAATTTTTTATTTTGTGTAGATAGCAAGATCATTGTATCTAAGATTAATGTGTTATCACGTCTGCCTACCTTTCATGAATCCCAACTGTCCAGGTGATATTAAGTTTGATAATACTTTTTTAGTCTGTTTGCAAGAATGCAGCAGTAGAATTTTAATGTCTAGATGTATGAGAGAAGTTGGCTTGTAGTTTCCTGGGTTTTTGCTATCAGATGTTCCTTTAGGTATAAAGATTGTCTTTGACTTATTTAGATACAGATTTGCAGTGTCATATTATCTTATATAGCTATAGATTGTAAGTAGAAGTTTTGATATTTTTGTCCAAAATATTTATAAAACTCAGTGTAGTCATCAGATCCAGGAGCTTTACTTGTTATCAGACTATTTATTATTGAAAGGATTTCTTGTTGTGTGAAAGGTGCCTTAAGTAGATCCTTCTGTGTTTGATTTATCTTTGGGAAGTTTAGATTCTTTAGGAAAGCATCTCACTCTAATTCAGTAGCTTTTAGCTTTTGTGTTCCATATAATTTTGTGTATAATTTCTAGATTAGTATTATATATGTTCCCTTTGGATTCAGTTTCTGTTACTGTAGGGGCACTGTTAACATTTGTTATCCTCGCCGGTAATCTTAAGGGAACTTGTGCCCATTTTGAGTACCTTTCTAAGGTTTTCGTTTTTGTGAAAGAGAATTGTTCTGTATGCATTATATGTATAGGTTCATAGGTAGGTACTAGGCTATGGCCCAAGGGCCTACGTAAGCCGAGCCAACAAGGTTCCTTGGCTTATGCCACCCAAGAAAGTTATTTTCCTGTGCCACTGTTGAGCAGCGACACAGAAGTGATCCCCAGGGTGTATTTCCTATTTCCCATCCACTCATCAAGATTTTTCTTGAAGAGTGCTAATAAAGAACTTTGCTTGAAATAGATGGGTAGCCTGTTCCAGAGTATGGGAATTCTCTGGGACAGGAATCTATCCCTCCAGCATGTCCTGTTTATTGTGGTGACAAGGTTTAGGTCCCTAGAGTGTGTAGCTTGGAGGGATTGGGATTTCTTTAGGTGTAGCATGTCCAACAGCTCTGGGTTTGACATAGCTTTATATGTTAGGCAGAGATCACATCGCAGGAGGTGTTATGCTATGGAGTAAAGCTTGAGTTTTTTGAGACGGTCAGTGTAGGGCATGTGTTTGAGGTCAGTAATCCTCTTTGTGAGGTACTTCTGTGGCCTTTCCAGCTGCTGCAGATGTCTTGAGGTACATTCCAAAAAAATGGCATTGTACTCTATAATGGGTCTAATGAGTGTCAAGTTGAGGGGAATAATGACCTCTTTTTTCCTGGATGAGAACCCTTTTATGATGAGATGTGCCACGTAGAAGGACTTTCTGACTACTGTGGCGATGTGACTATCAAAGGAGAGACTACTGTCCACCTGGGGCCCAAGGTCTCTTATCACACATTCGGTGTTAAGTAGATTGCTGCCTATGTGGTAGTTCATGGGTACAGAGTTTTTACCAAAGGGGATGACACTGCACTTTTTGGCATTGAGCTTGACGCCATGGGTCTGACATCAGGCATCTGTTTCAGCGAGGCCCTTCTGTAGGATGTCCACATTATTTGGGGACTTGACTATGGCTCCTAGTTTACAGCATCTGTGGACTTCATTAGCCAGAGGCCTTCTGTGTTAGCCTGTACTTCAGAGAAGTGGATACCAAACAGGAGAGGTCCCAGGACTGAACCCTGTGGTACTCCACTTGTTACTGGTTGAGGTCAGATTTGGAGTCTGCAACTTTTACAGTGTGTGGGGTCTGTCAGTGAGCCATTTGGCAACCCATCTTGTGATGTAAGGATTAATACCTAGTTTAGCTATAATTCCAGAATGGGGGATGGTGTTGAACGCCTTGGTGAGGTCAAGATAGGCTTTGTGAACCACCTTACCCTCATCTATGTCTTTGGTGACTACCTCAAAGAAGTTGATCAGGTTTAGGAGGTATGATCTGCCTTTCACAAACCCGGACTGGGTGGGATCCAGAGTTTGGAGGTTACCAATGTGTTTGTTTATGAGTTCCATGGCCTTGCAGACCAGGCTCGTCAGGCTAATAGGGCGATAGTTGCCGGGATCAGTGGTGGCTCCCTCTTTGTGGAGTGGGATAACTGTTGCTGTGCGAGCCATTCAGTGGGCACAAAGCCTCATGCGAGGCTATTATTGAACTTGGTGCTTATGTGAGGAGCCAGTTAGTTCTGAAGTTCGTGTAAAATGCAGCCTGGGATGTTGTCCAATCCCATGGATGCTCTGTTTTTGCTTTAGAGAGTGCAGCTTTTACCTGTGTAGTATAATTCTTTTTGTGAATTCTTTGTCTGTTCTTCCAGTACTATGTTCAGGTTTTTATGGACTGAGTCTTCTATTTTGGTTATTTTTTTATTATAGTTTTGTCTCTTTCTCTTTTTATATTTTTTATAGTATGACACTTTTTTTAATCAGAATTCCCCTAATCCTTGCTTTACTGGCTGCCCATTGAATTTTGTAGAGAATATCTGTCAGCATTAAGCCTTGGTCAATTTCATCTAATATGTTGTTAATTTCCTGTACTGTATCATTTTTTGTAGTAAGTTTGGGTTTAGTGATACCCCTTTATACCCCTTATTTTCAGGCTTAGATCACTAGGCTATCTTATACTAATTGTAATATTTGAGTGGTCTGAAAAAACCTAGGTTGTGTAGAATACTTTATCTCTGCCTTTAGGAGTATTTCCAATATCATTAAGAATTCTAATCTAGACCATGATTTATAGCATTGGGATATGTATGTGAATTTTATTGTGGATGGGTTATTACCCGGAGCAATGTGGATCAAATAAGTTAAAATCTGTTTTTAGATTGTTTATCACTATGGAGGCCGGATGTTATAAGTTTTGCTTTTACTTGTTCTATTACGAGGTCAGTTATTGCATTCCTGTCGCCTCTTATTATATAGTAATAGTTTGGAAATTGAGTTGGGATGTTTTGAATTTCCATGATATTATCTTTGTGTTTTGTACATGGACTGTACAGGCTCAAGAAAAGAAGTGGTTTCAGTAGACTAGAGCTTTTAATTGAAAAATAGCACCATCTTCCATTTATATCTGAGTAATGATGTATAATCATCTCTTTGAATGAGTTTTTTATTAAAATTGCAACCCCCGTACTGTTTGTTTCATTAGCTGACACTATTATTGTTTTTGTCCATTTTTTCTCCCTATCTTTCACCCAGTCTTCATTTAACATGTGTTTGTTATATAAATTTAACATTTGCATCTGATTTAAAAGTTAAGTGCAGAAATAATTTAATTTTCTTTTTATCTTGTATCGCTTTCACATTCCATGAGTCAATTTTCCACATCCCTTTTTCTTAGTGTTTTTTCCCTTAATTTTGTTTTGTTGTCTTCTTGTGTTCATATGAATATTTTTTTTTAGTCTGAGCAAGTATTTCTCTATTCATGAAGTACTTAACTCTTCCAGCTTTATCCCTTTGCCTGCCCACAAGACTACCATGTCCAGATTAGGTTAAATGTTTGCAACCAAGATGTATGTTACTTTTTTGCAAGTTCGACTTCAAAATTTTATGATCTTTCTATTTAATCATTTTTTTCAAAACCTTTATGTTGCAAAATCCAAACACTAGGTACAGTAATATTTGCATATCCTGCCTGACTCACCTTTCTTGACCCACAACTGTATTTAAAAGTATCGCCCAAATTATATAACCTTCATTTTGAACTGTAGTAAACTAAGAATGATCTTATTTAATAATTTATCCTGTTTTCATACTTTTGTATTTCTTCATTTTTCACTGACTTAAATGTTTGCAATATACTGTTTCTGGACTTGTATATTTCATATGATTTATTACACCATATTTCTCATTTAAGATCGTTAACAGATATATATATATATATATACTATGCTCATTCTTGATTGCTACTTGGAAAAAAAC
The DNA here is from genome assembly GCF_019279795.1 of Protopterus annectens. Classification (NCBI taxonomy): domain Eukaryota; kingdom Metazoa; phylum Chordata; order Ceratodontiformes; family Protopteridae; genus Protopterus; species Protopterus annectens. Next base: position 142,252,022 of record NC_056748.1, on the reverse strand, counting down.
AGTCGTATACTATAACATTTTCAAGATTTTAGTACTTTGACTTTTCATGTCTCAGCATTGACTGACAATCTGAGTAACCTACATGTCTAGGAAGACTGCCCTTATCAATCTGTTTACAGGTGCAACAGAATGAGTAACACTTGTATCAAGAGGCATTTCATAATAAAACAAAGGTATTTGTAGAGGTTTAACAATATTCAAGCAAGTATCACATCACGTTTCCGGTGCTGTAACAAGAAATATACCCTAGCAAGATCGCTGTATTGCCTTTAAGCTTTGATGCTTATCGAAGAAATTCATTTTCTTGACATTTAAATTTAACACATTAAACAGCTTGCAATTGTTTGGAAATACTTCTAAACATCAGGATAAGGAACATGGTACATGGGATGACCATTATTACCTGTCTTCGTAAGAACGAATCGTCATGCCTGCCTGTTTGAAAATGAGCTCTTGTCATCTTTTCCCTTCTTTTGAGGTTGTGTGTGTTGGAATTTGACTCCCTTATTTAAAATGGAGCTCCCAGGTATATAAAAATTGAACATTTCAAATTTTTTTAAATCAGTATTTTACAGGTAGTTTCTAGTGCACACCTATAGTAGACCGACATTTTATAGTCACTAAAATTTCAGTTTGAGAATGAGAGAGAATTTGTATCTCTAGTAACATAACATAGTTCGCATGTTTCTTGTATATTAGTAAAAGCAGTAGTAAGAGAAGCATTTTAACATTCTTTTTCCGATGACTGATTTACGGTCTATCATTACCTAGTTCATTGGAGTAACAAAGGTTATATTACTTCAGCCATATTTAAAATCCCTTATGATAAAATTATATGGCTTGTTTCTCAGACAAAGGCCATTGGTACACCAATTATTATAATTTTGTTCTGTATGCCTGTTAATTATTCCATGTTATACTTTTGACAAGTAAAAGAAACTTGAGTGGTTCAGCTCTTACCTATTATCTTCTGTGTGATAAAATGTGCTTCTTTACAGCTCCTTTATTAAACTGGAGATTTGTACATCATAAAGCGATGCACATGTTTACCCTCCAAGAGTTTACTATATATATATATATATATATATATATTTATTTTTTTTAATCATCTGAGTGATTTTACCAACAAAATAATTTGTTCCTTCAAAGTTCATGTTCCCTTACAGAAAAAAGGCACCTAAATTGTTTAGCAGCCTGAAGCAGTAGTCTGTACAAGGTCAAAACGCAGTAATTAGTCCATAATTATGTTTTCACAAAACAGGAGATTTCTTGTCAAATTTCCTACTGTATACTTCTTCTCCAGTAATTATTTTCAGTCTGTCTGGAATGGATTTATTGTTTTGGATCTTAACCAAAGTCGGTTGAAAACAAGAGACATTAATTATTCTTTTGCAATCCGGTTGTTTAATCACGTCTTTGCTATCTTACAGCTATGAATAGTCCAGGCTGAAGGAGAAGGAGGAGACTGGAGTGTTACTTACAAAATGCCCGTGTAGGAACTGCTTCTTTTTAATATTAACAGTACACACACTTCAGTCTGTTTTTGGTCCCCCCTTATTCCAAGGGAACACAGTGTCTCATCTGTGCTTTCCTTTTCGTATTTATTTATTTATTTTAAATCTGTCCATTTGCACCATTTCTTACCAAGTCTTCCTGTTAAGTTATTTCTTCAGGTTATCATATCTCGCAGTTCCTCAAAGATTTTCATAAACAATGCTTTTGCTTCACTTGGCTAACATCCTTATGTTGAAAGATCAATGTATTCGGATACCTCATCTGGAAAGTGATTTTTTTTGTTTTTTTTTGTTAAATCAGCACAGAATGGAGATAATCGTTGTCGTTGCTTGTTTATTTGGTAGGGTAAGTCCTATGCAAACAATATTTTGCTTCCATTCCATGAAATAGATATTTTTTTCTTTGCTGCCATTAGAATTTTATAAACATCTTGACATTTAAGAAATTTAGCATAAATTTGCCTTGCTTTGTCTGAGTTATGTGTTTTGTGAAGAGCTCCATATCCTCTTTCAGTCACCATCTCACCCGCTTCTGAATCGTTCTCTAAAAGGTGGCCCATGACTTGTTTTACTGTTTCTATTAGGTGTGCTCATTCGTATTTTTCTGGGATACCTCAAATTAGTATATTGTTTCTCCAACTTCTTGTCTCCAAGTCAGTGATTTTCTTTTGCATCTCATGGACCTTCTTGGCATTTGTTTCATTTTCTTTTTTGAGTTTGGTCTATTTTTATTTTGATTTCGGACCCTTTGGCTTTTTTTTTTCTAGTCAGGAAGCTATTTGACTTAATGTGTTTTCAAACATTAAAAGTAGGTCCAAAAAGTTTTGAATGGCTATTTACAGAGTAGTAATGCAGATTTTAGGTCATCGAGGTTGAATGTTTTCTCTGCTTTAGATTTTGTAGAGTTTCAGGTTCTCCTATTGTTTTGCAGTTCCTTGCCTTTTAATTATAGTCTCTTTTTCAGGTATAACCACTTGTGAGTATTTAGTTGTAACCATTTGTTCTTCCATTGTTTCAATTTCTCTCATCACTTTGTTCAGCTTGGCCTCTGCTACTTTTTCATTTACCTTCTATTCGACTGTATCAGGCCGTTATCTCGTATTCATGCTGGCGCGGTTTGCTTAGAAGAAAGTTAGTTCAATATTTCTGAATATACTCGATTTAACTCTTTACTGGGGGCATTGTTTTGGTTACAGATATGTTATTTGACAACGAGAAAGTTTTCAAACCTTATTTTTTCATAGCTTTCGGTGGTTTTATTTGTTCTTTTTGCAGAGCAGCATTGTTTAGGTGCTCTCCTAAATACCACCATGTTGGAACCTCACCATGTTGTATTAAATTTTATTATCTGCTTCAGAAATGACAGATTGTATGCTGAAAGCAATACCAAGTTGATTGCATAGCTTTTCAAGTGCAAATATCATGACAAAATGTGAGTATTTGTAGCCTGAAAAGTTTGATCTCCATATTACAGAGAATAGTCCTTACATATAAAACATAGTGATGAACAGGAAAAGGCTTTTAACTAGTAGATTTCTTTCATGCCCAACTGTACATGCATAAACATCATCTAACTGCAGTTTTCTAATTTTTTTCTTCAGAAAACGTGTTGTAGTTTGTACTTTTTACTTTTAATTTAGAAGCTGAATTGCTTTTCTAGGAGGTTTTTTCCATGTGTATAAAAAGGTCACATATGAGTTATGAAAGTCAGCTCATGAAAATGTGGTGTTAAGATTTCATTATTAGTATTGAAAAGGGCAGCCATGAGTCTGTATTCATCCATGTATCCCACTTGTTTATGTGAGTTTGTTACTTTTACATCCCCTTACCAGACTGGCAGCACATATATCAAACTGGTAATTTTCCAGACTAATGGGTGGAAAAGATTTGGGTCAAGTGCTATCTGTAATATGTGCTTAGCTTGAAAAGTGGATTGCTTAGCCAGGCTAGTGTCCCTTATTTGACTGCAAATTGTTTATTGATGCATCCATTTGAAATATGTTAATGAGTTAACCTCAAGTATTTAACTTATTTGTCTGAAAGAAGGTTATTAAGTTGTACTTTCACAGAATCTAGACTTCGGATATGAGCAGAAATGCATTTGACAGATTCTTCCTTTAGAGGCTTGACAAGAAATAGTCACATTATACATCGATATTCAAGAAGTCTAATGGGTTAATGAGCCAAAAATGAAGTTTTGTTCAGTAACCTTCATTCTGTTTGGATCAGTCATAAAACCGAAGCAGCAGCAGCAATGTTGTCAGAAAGTGTGTTTATATATTAACAGTAAGGCAAGCTATAGCATTATTGTGTACCGTCATTCCTGGAAGGTCAGAACACTCTGTTTTAAATCATTCTTTACCCCATACCATCAGCTGTCCTATTGATAGAGAAATTGTCATCTTATAGGTTCATAGGCATTTACTAGGCTAATGAACACAAGGGCCTTTTTAAGCCTAACTGTGCATCCCAAATCTCTGACAAGTCTGGTACCATTGGTAAGTGTAAGCAGGGGCCTGGGAAATGAACCATTTACATTTTATCTGTGTCCATTAGAGACATAGGTGCCAAACCAGGGATGAATTTCCTGTTCCCCATCCAGTTGTGCAAGTTACACTTTAATTGGGTTAGGGAGGAACTCTGCTTCACATGGATGGGGAGCCTGTTCCAGAGAAGGGGTAGTCTCAAGAGATACATACCTGTCTGTTAAGCAGGTCCTATTTATATTGCAGGCAAGGTTTAAGTCTTTAGAAAAGGTAATTCTGGTGCAGTGTTTTTTTGTGGATATGCAAGATATCCATCAGGGTGGGGTCTGACAATGCTTTGTATGCCAGGCATATATTTCCCTTCAACAGCTTGTAGGAGACAAAATACAGGGATAGAGCTTTGAGGCATTCTGCACAAGACATGTTACTTATGCCTTGTATTCCTTTAGTGTGGGACCTCTGTGGACATTCCAATTTTTGGATATGCCTGGTTAAGTACATACTAAAGGGTGTGTGACATCTCTCCTCTGGTTTAGTAATCAAGGAGCCTGAATCCTCACCACTGACACTGGAGAGGAATGTTCACTTGGAACAAAATGTATATACCCAGTGTTTCCAGATGCAGCTCTCTGCATCAAGCACAATTTCCTTTAAGAGCACATGGAACACACTTAGTCTGGGGTCTGGATTTCTCTCTCTTTCTCCAGGTCCCCAATAAGACTCCCCACTGGCACAGCTGTAGAGTTGAGATCTTAGCCGAATGTCCAAGCCAGGTCCTCCAGCACCCTTTCTGTGAAGCCAGTTGCTTTGTGTCCCTGCTCCAAGCAGCTGACACACACGCTCTTTCAGATTTGATTTTCACATACACACACACCTGGAAAACGCTGGCACAGATTTACTAGCTATACCCCCTTCTGCCCGGACAGTAAGGTAGTTACTGCCACCAGACACTCCAAAGCCAGCTGCTCTAAAGCTCTTACAATGATACCCAATTATACTAAGTGAAATTAATATTAGAACAAATGGTAGTGTTTTGACCAATGCAGTAAGGCTTTCAGAAGTGGCCATAGAGTTACCAAATAGAGATGATTACTCTCAGAGGTTAAAATATTCTCTAAAGGGCCAGCCACAATGAAAAGTTTATATATATAAAATAAAAGAACATGAAAATACTAAATGCCTATTTACAATAAATGCCAGAGTTTCAGTCTCAGGAAATATTAAAATAACACAGATGAATAGATTCACACAGATACAGCAAAAACACTACTTAACCAATCTTACTATATTATCCTGACTGATCTAAATAATTACTATTCCCTGGTCACTTAATAGAGCATAGCAAGATGAAGTAGGTGAGGGGGGGGGGTCCTTCTATATCAGGTTTCAAAAACAGAGTGCTCTGAGACTTCAGTTTCATCTAGTGTTAAAAAAACATCGTTCTGGTGATGGATTACAGAATGACATCACATACACCTGGTCATCTAATTCCAGGGTTCCCATGCTACCCCCTTTCCTAGCAACTGACCCAGAATATCGCACATACATTTTAATAATGTACACACAGAGCTTTGCTAAGATCTGTTGCAGCTTCTGGAAGTTATAAAACAATAAAACACTACCACTCTTCCTACAGGAGCTAATAAACCATTCTCTGGCACAGACATTTTGTCTCTGGCTGCAGTCAGAACTGTACAATACAGTTTTTATGGCCTAAATTAAGTAATTTAATTTCTTACTATTTTTCAAGGTTAGTTGGACTGAGATTAACCTTTTGTCTTCCAGTATGATCTGTTGTCATACGTACACTTCCTCAGTTACAACAGTACTTTCTAATATGAATGTATATTTCTTTTCTGTCTAGCAGGACACATTGTTGATACATTTTTAACACAAGCATTTGTTCAAATCAGTTTGATATACAAATGACATATAATTCTTTACAAAATTCCAGCTAGCTATGTTGGCATATGTTACACATCCACTGCCAGCTTCTCCTGACATAGCTGGCAGTACCTCACAGGGGGCATTGTACTCATTGATAGGTCTGATAATGCCAAATAGAGTGGAACAGTGACTTCCTTGAACCTAGGCACCATACTTTTGTTTATAAATTGCACAACATAGAATTATTTCCTCACTACTGTAGACATATAATGGGCAAAGATTAGATTACTGCCTGTGTGTCTCCCCAAGTTCAAGACTAGTGGGTCACCTGTGGGGGGGGGGGTTGTCAATACGATAGTTATCAAGGGTGAATGACTTCCCAAAGGATACTATTATGCATTTCTTGGCATTTAGTTTTATTCCATGGCTCTGACACCGGTTATTTGTCTATGTCAGCTGTACATGGAGAATATTTGTGTCTGTGGGGAATTCTTTAACTGCTCCTAATTCACAATCATCTGGAAATTTAGCCAGCCAGAGACTGACATTGGCCTTGACTTCACAGAAGTAAATGCTAAAAGGGAGGAGTCTCAGAACCGATCCCTGATGGACTCTGTTTGTGACTGGCCTCTCGGTAGAGGTGGACTCCCCAGTTCTAACTTCTGGGTCCTGTCTCTGAGCCAGCTGGCTATCAACTGGGTAACATAAGGGTTTATTCCTAACCTCTTGAGTTTGACAACAATCCCTGAGTAAGATATTGTGTTAAATGCCTTGGCCAGGTCAAGGTAGGCAGCGTGATCCATTTTGTCCTCACCCATTGCTTTTATTCCTAACCTCTTGAGATTGTCAACAATCTCTGAGTGAGATATTGTGTCAAATGCCTTGGCCAGGTCAAGGTAGGTGATGTGATCCATTTTGTTCTCACCCATTGCTTTGGTGACCTTCTCAAAGAAGTCAACTGGGTTGAGTAGTCATGACCTGCCCTTGACAAAACCAAGTTGTGTTGGTTCATTGTCTGGAGGTTTCCTGTGTCATTACTGATCATTTCTATGATAATTCCTTCCATTACTATCCATATGAGACTAGTGAGACTACTGGGTCTGTAGTTTTCAGGGTCATTAGATGACCCACCTTTGAGTAGAGGGATGACTGTTGGTGCCCTCCACTCATGAGGCATGAAGGCTGTTTGGAGGCTACAATTAAATAGAAATTGCAGACAGGCCTGATAGGTCATGTTTCATGCTATTTAGAAGGCATCCTGGAATATTGTCCATAGGTTCATAGGTTCATACTAGGCTATCTGCCCTAGGGCATTTATAAGCCTAGCCAGAGTGTGTTTGGCTTTGGCCACCCATTTTAAATTAATTTTGCTATGCCTTTTTTTGAGGTTAGTATACTGTCCCTCTGTCTAACAGTGACACAGAAGTGATACCCGGGGTAAACCTACAATCTCCCATCCTCTCATCAAGATTCCTCTTGAAGAGAGTCAATGAGGGACTCTGCCTAACCTGGACTGGGATTTTATTCCAGAGTGAAGGGAGCCTCTGGGTTATGAATCTGTCCCTCCAGCAAGTCCTATTTATTTCAGTGCTGAGGTTCAAGTCTGTCGAGTGCGTAGCTCGATGGGATTTGGATTTTCTGAGGTGCAGCATGTCCATTAATTCCAGGTTGGACATGGCTTTATACGCCAGGCACAGATCGCCTCTGAGCAGGCGGTATGCCACTGAGTAGAGCTGGAGTTTCTTTAACCGGGCAGCATATGGCATCTGTTTGAGCCCTTTGATCCTCTTGGTGAGGTACTTTTGGGGTCTTTCCAGTTGCTGCAAGTGTCTGCTAAAGTACATCCCAAAAGGGGTATTGTACTCAATTATGGGTCTGATGAGGGATGAGTAAAGAGGCACGATGACCTCCCCTGATCTAGATGTGAATCCCTTCATGATTAGGTGGGCTATATAAAATGTTCTTCTAACCACTTTGGCCACGTGGTTGTCAAATGAGAGATTGTTATCAACTTGGGTCCCCAGGTCCCTAATTACTTCTTCTGTACTTAATGGATTACCACCTATGTGGTAATTTGTGGGCACTTTGTTTTTGCCAAAGGGGATGACTATACACTCTTTGACATTTAGCTTGAGGCCATGGCTCTGGCACCAGTTGTTTGTTTCTATGAGGCCCTTTTGGAGGATGCTTGTGTCGGCTGGAGAGTCGATTATGGCGCCAAGTTTGCAGTCATCTGCGAACTTGGTCAGCCACAGTCCTTCCGTGTTGGCTTGTACCTCCGAGAAATATATACTGAACAAGAGAGGTCCCAGGACTGAGCCTAGTGGGATGCCACTTGTAACTGGTTTGGAGTCTGACATGGCTCCAGCAATTCTAACCATGTGGGTTCTGTCCTTGAACCAGTTTGCAACCCATCTAGTGGCATAGGGGTTTATATTTAAGCTGGTGAGCTTATCTATAATGCCCGAGTGGGGTATTGTATCGAAGGCTTTTGCTAGGTCCAGGTAGACTGTGTGGACTACCTTCCCCTCGTCAATGGCCTTGGTGACTGTTTCAAAGAAATTGACCAGATTTAAGAGGCATGATCTGCCCTTAACAAAGCCGAACTGGGTAGGATCCAGTGTCTGTAGGTCCCCAATATCTTTATTTATGCGGTCCATGATGATCCTTTCCATAGCTTTACAGACCAAGCTAGTCAGGCTTATGGGGCGATAGTTTCCAGGATCCGTTGAGGCACCACCTTTGTGGAGAGGGACCACTGTTGCTGTACGCCACTCTTTGGGTACATATCCTGTAGTAAGGCTGAGATTGAACAGCAGTTTTATGTTTGGGTTTAGCTCTTCTTGGAGTTCATGTAGGACGCAGCCTGGAACACCATCTGGTCCCATTGATGCTGTGTTTTTTGCTTTGGAGAGGGAGGCTCTTACCTGAGCATCTGAGATGTCAGGGGGGCAGCACTCTGCTGGGATAGATATTTGCCCTTTTAGTGGGGAGGGGGGGGAGTTTGTGCTAAACCTGTCAGCTAGGATGTTGGCAATGTCTGTGGGTTCGGTGTATTTTTTGTCATTTTGGACTAATTCTGAGCATATCTGGGAATTCCCACCCAGGTTTCTAACATAACTAAAGAAAGCCTTGTGATTATCCTTAGTGTCCTGTGCAATTTTTATCTCAAAGCTGGCCTTAGACGATTTTATGAGTGCCCGTAGTTTTTTGCTAATACTGATCAGAGATGCCTTCCCTTTTTGGGATTTTGCTCTATCATGTAGTAGCTTCCTCCTTCTATTGTATAGTTTGTTTATGGCTGGGGTCCACCAGACAGGACTTCTGCCTTTGGAGGATTGGGTCTTGGTTTTATTTGGGATTGCATGATCCATGCATTCCTGAAGGTGTTCATAGAATGCGTTTATAAAGGATTCTGCGGTCTGGGCCGTATTTTCCACAGGCCCGGGGGCTTTGAAGGATTCCACCTCTGTTTTGAGGAGTGTGAAATTTGCTTTAGAGAAGTTTTCACTGTGGTTTTCTGGGCAGAGGGTGGGGTCAGGATGTGAATATCCAGTGAGATTAGTTTATGATCTGATCTTACCAGTGAGGGATACACTTCTGGTCTGGAGCATAGAGTCCCCATGTTGGTGATGATCATGTCCAGTTTGTTTTCCCGTCTTGTGGGAGTGGTAACAAGTTGTTCCATAGCATTTGAGTTTATAAATTCTAGGAACCTTTGGGCTAGGGTGTTGGAGCTAGAGTAATGCTCCCAGTCTATGTTTGGGTAGTTGAAGTCGCCCAATATAATGGTGTTTGGAGAGACCTTCATATTTTCCAGTGTTCTCAGGAAGGCCGAGTGGGGTTCCTAGGTTTGGGAAGGTGGTCTGTAGCAGGCTATAAACTGGAAGGCAGTTTTACCCACTGTTAGTTGCACATGGATAGTCTCTGATGCTTCGTGCTGTGCCACCAACCTGGAGGTGTGGGTATCTTTGACGAATATTGATACTCCTTCCTCCTTTTGTGGTTCGGTGCAAGTTTTGGGGCCGAAAAGCATGGTATGAGGTATAACCTGGTAGTGCTGGGGTGATCTCGGGAGCCTTGAACCAGGTTTCTGTTACTGCACAGATATTGATGTTCTCCATGTTAAGGAGAGTTTCGAGTGCATGCATCTTGAGGTTTAGACTTCTGGCATTGAGTATCATTACTCTTAGTTTCTTATCCCTTGTGATACCTATGGTGGTGGGTTTGTCTTTTGAGCCTTGCCTAAAAAAGGCACTATGGGGGTGGCAAGAGCCTTTGCCAATATCTGAAAGCCCAGGGGTGACAGGTGCAAGCCGTCCCTAGTGAAGCATCGTGGCTTGCCGAGCATGTCATCCCAGGCTGACAGGCTTTGGATCCCCTTTGAATGACAGCAATACTTAAGCCAATTGTTGAAATTGATCATCTTGTGTTCATATTTTGGCATCATTCTTGGTGAGGGTAAGATGCTACTCAAGGTCAGGGTCATACCGGCCTGGGCTACATGCTCAGAGAGCTCCTCTATGTCTCTTTTCATGTAGTCCAGGGAGGTACGTCTCAGGTCATTCACACCAGCATGGACAATGACTGAGTCATATTTGTACTTGCCTTGGAGTGACCTGAGTGCTTGTGTTATGTGGCGGATCCTAGCGCCCGACAGGCAGCTCACCATGACCTTCTCCTTGTTCGGCCTGGTGAGTGGGACGTCAGTGTGCCTGACGATAGAGTCACCTATTACAAGTGTATCAGGTGTGTTGTTTAGCCTTAAGGGCTGTGACTGTTTGGCACACTGGCTTTCTGAGCTATGTGTTGCACGTGTTTTGTTTTGGGGTAGCGGTTGCTTGGATGTCTGCTTTGGAGGTCTCTGCTGCTTAGGCAGATTTTTATTTAGAGCCTCTGAGTATGTTTTTGTGTGTTTATGTGTTTGGTTTGCTGTCGTGGTAGGTCTGTGTTAGACTGGAATTGTAGTGAGTGTGGTTTCCTTCTCCTCCTGACTGGTTACACCAGTACTGAGCTGAGAGAGCTTAGCCTCCAGTTTGGCTATATGGTTGCATCTCTCACATGTGTTGGAATTTGTTGGGAGGAGGAGAGGGTTGTCTGTGTACATGAGGCAGTTGTAACATTGCCTCAAGATTCCCAGATTCACCAGCTGGACCGGAGAGGAGATTGACAACTGACCTTTGGACATGCTAGAATAGTATTGGGAATTCCTTTATAATTGAAAAAAGGGCCAATTGGGAACAAGGTACTCAAGGGGAGTTTGTGAGGGTGTAGCGCTTTTAATTTTTTAGTGCTGACTTAGTGAGCAAGTGCCAGGTAACTTAAATGCAATGTGTTACAGGTAACATAAATGCAAAAATGACGAACAGTAACTTTCTTTCAAGTGAAACAAGGAAATAAGTACAGTAAGCAATGCAGATATCACTAGGGATCCACAGAAGCGCTGAAAAGCCGCGTTTTTGGTGAAATTAGCGTTTCAAGGAAATAACAAGCAAGCAAACAACAAGCATACAAACAAAGCTAGATTCAGCATGGTTTGCAATGTATAATGTTTGCAACTGACATTGCAAATATTGTACATCACTTATAATGTATCCAGTTATTGCCAGTCCAGGCCCACTGATGCAGCATTCTTTATGTTAGAGAGAGCATTAAGGACCTGTTCTGTAGTGATAGCTTGGGGAGTTATACTTCATGGTATTTCTTGAGGGAAGATTGTGGGGGAGAGAGGAAGAAAGTTGGAGCTGAATTTATCAGTCAGGAGGTTTGCTATACCTTCTGGCTCACTGTAGGTGGCTCCATTTACAATGAACTCTGCACACAAATGTGTGTTGCCTTTGAGGTTGCGGACATAGCTAAAGAATGCCTTGTGGTTGTCCTTGGCCCTGTAGGCCAAATTTACCTGAAATTTATTTATCTTCCAAGTTGTTTGGTTAGTTTGGTAAGAGTGCGTTTATCCTGCTGGAACTGTTGTACTTTCTAATTTTTGCCATGATTTTCTTCCTTTGTTATGCAGTGCATTGGTGTTGTGATTCTACCTGGATGACTTGTTTTCTGCTTTAGTTCTGTACTTCTTCCTGGTGGGTACAGCTGCCTCTGTGCAGCTCTTAACATGCTTGTATAAGGTTTTTGTGAGCAGTTCTGTGTAGGCACTGGTGTTATCAGGGTTTATGGGGACTTGAAATTTTGCCAAGTTATCACTTAATAGTAGGAAGTTAGCCTTAGAGTAGTTCCTAAATATTCCAGGGCTGGTTGTGGTTTCAGGTTTTATTTTTACTTCAAAGGATACAATTTTGTGGTCTGATCTTTACCAGCAAAGACATTGTACTTCGGGGAAGGGGGTGGGGGTTGAAGCACTTTCCCATATTAGTAAAGACCAGATGGAGGATGGTTTAACTGCTGAGTGGTGTATTGACAATCTGGTCCAGGAAGTTTGTTTTACAAAATCCAAGAATCTCTGTGCCTGTATGTTTGGTGTAGTATATGATTCTTACTTAATAGTGGGGTAATTAAAGTCATCCATGAGTAAGGTATTGGGGTGGATGGTGAATGTTTCCAATAAGCGTAAATACATGTTATGGCTGTCCTGGTTCACAGAGGGAGACCTATGGCTTGCAAGCAAGTGGTATGGGATTTTGCTTATGGTGATTTGAACAACCTAGAGGGGTATTTATTTTTGATGTGTATTGAGACACCTCCACATTTAGTCCCTTGCTGTGTAGTATTTGGTCTAAATGTGTGGAAGGCATTGTAGCCTTACACTGTTGGTGTGCTCTCCACAGCTTTGAACTATGTCTCTGTGATTACACAGACATCAGCATTCTCTAGGGTGAGGAGAGCTTGTGAGGAGTGAAGTGTTTTGTTTAGACTCCTAACACTGAGCAACAACGCCTTTAGATTTTCTTGGTTTTGATTTGCTATGTTGGAAGTACTTTCAGTTTGGCATTGCCTAAAAAAGGCACTATGAGGGAGGAGAGTGTTTTAGCTAATATTCAGAAGCCTAGAGGGGAGACATGCAAACCATCCCTGGCAAAGCAGAGTGGTCTATTGACCATCTCCTTCCACACTGACAAATATTGCACCCCACTCCCTTCTAGAGTGACTTCAAAAACTAAGTCAATTATTAAAATCAGAAAGTGTTCTGAGCTTCGATCCAAGTTAACCAACACTGCTTGGCCACTGTGAGGGAAGAGTCCTGTAGTCCTAGACCCTTGCATTAGAGGTTTACCAGTTATTTGATGTCTGCTGGGAGTTCTTTTTGAATGTGAAAGCATGCCCATAGGGAGCATATGTTGATGCCAACGTTAAAACCATGAGCAGTACTTCAAAGGCTTAGTGCCATCAGCAGTAAACATTTCCTTATTCCGCTGCCATTTGCTCTCTTGCCTTGAATAAAAATTCAGAATAGGCCAATCTGTTCCTGTCCAGAGAAGGGGATTCAGAATATCCTGAGATCCTTTCTTTTAACCAAGAAACATCTTTATAAAATGATCATGTATGATATAGGCAATCTTACATTTATATAAATGAACATAAGTACTGGATAAAAAACACTCCAACAATCCACAGACGAAAGAATGCTGAAGGAACTAACCCAAAGCACAATATCTTCACAAAATCCAGATGTAGTGAATTCTTTGAACTATATCTAGATTTTGTGAAGATATTGTGCTTTGGGTTAGTTCCTTCAGCATTCTTTCATCTATAAATAAATATGAACCATACCAACACAATGTCAGTTGCAAACATTATACATTGCAAACCATGCTGGCACAACCTTAGCTGCAAATATTGTACATTACTTATAATGTATCCAGTCATTGTCGGTCAACCATTACATAGCTCATTCAATTCTTGCCTTGTTTTAAACCTTGTTCCTCCTCTGCATGTATCAATCCCACAATTCCCATTTATTCCTATGTAGTGTGCTTCTACCCTTTTCTAAAGATTCCAAATCCAGTTGTTTTATCTCTGTTACTATCTTTCCCACTTCTAGTAAAGTTGGTCTGGAATTTGTTTTTCATTTTCTAGTAATTGATTCTTTCGCAGCCATCATAATTAGACTCAGCAAGGCCTTACTAGTCTAAGCAATTCCAATTCAGTTTCATAGCTAAAAAATCAATTCCTTAGTTACACCAGTTTGCTTACCCAGCATCTTCGAAAGAGCAGTCTGCAGGGAATGTTTAAAGTCTGACAGCTCATTACACTTGCACAAAATCTGTTCCCAGTTGCCTCTATTTTCTCCATCACACCTCCAACATTTGCTGTCTAAGTGAGGAAAACTTCTTTGGAGACTACTTGGAGTATAAAAATACCTATGTAGACACTTCCAAGCAAAGATCCTAAATCTTCTAGACTTTATTGCATAGTTGGGAGACAAACATATATCCCCCATTGTTCATTTGTGAATTGTTCATCTAATCTCTCTTTGCAATCCTTTCTAACCTCTTATAGTTATCATGCAATATTTCATATGTTCTGCTAATTATTCCTTTCTCAATGGCAATTTCTGTTCTAGCTTCTACTAAAAACTCTACCAGTGCTAGTCTTTCATTTATGACCCCCTTTTTCTTTCTCTTTGCCTATATTCTGATATCAATCATTGACAGGGAAGGCAATTTCTAACATGCAGTCCAAATAAGTTCTTGGCATCTTCCCATTCTGTTACCTTTCCCCCTCTAGTTAATTGCTCCGAATACCTTGGTTCCTTTGACAGTTTTCTCCAATAAATTCTAGCCCCCCCTTGCCTATTGTCTGTATTCCTAAGTGCATTCATCCCTATCAGTAGAATCTCCTCTCTCCTTTCCCATGTTGGCTTGGTTCTTAGCATACTTTCTGTTACTTTACGAATACATTATTCTGTATGATTATTGTTGTTCTCTTTAAAGGTCTGTATCCAAAATTCCAGTCTCTCCTTGTTTCTTGAGCTTCCTCCAGTTTCATCAACACCACTTTCCTCTTTGAATTATAGTTTTCTGATTGTGCTATGTATAGGAGCCTTAACTGTATTGCTATGAAATACCCCTTCAAATTGGATAATTCCAATCTGCTCTGTTCTATTGGAAGAATCAGCGTATCCCACGTGACTCTTGCAATCTACCCCTCCCAGATAAAATCATTCAGCTCTTTGTTAATTGCTACCTGCAACTTCTCATCTGTTTGATAAAAATATGCCTGACCTGTGTATAAGATTAAAGGAACAAAAACATTTTAACTGATTGTATCTTACTATCGATATCCATATAACACATCTTCTATGTTCTCAGTTTTTTTGTATTGTCCTTTGTTTAGCCTCTTCCCACATAGCCTTAGCTGCCACACTGGAATAACTTTTAATCCATAAATATTTAACGTTTATCGTTTCCCAGTAAGTATGGATACTGATGAACCAGTATGCATGTGAGTACTTTACTGATATTGCCTTTGTTTTAGCTTCATTAATTTTGTATCCCAAAAAAGATCTGAAACTGTCTTGATATGTTACACAGCACTGTAATGTCCCTTTCTGTTTTTTTCAGGCATAAGATAATGTCATCTGCAAATAGAACCAGCTTTTCTTGACTACCATATTAATTACATCCTTGAATTTCTGAGTCCCTTATTTTCTTTACCAAGAGTTCTAAATATAATGCAAATAACAAAGGGGAGAGAGGGCAACCCTGCCTGGTTCCTCTGCTCAAGCAGAGGTTATCATATAGGACACCACCCACTTTAATTTTCACCTCCAATCCCTCATATATCCTCCTAATTAACCTTATAATTTTGTTAGGGAATGCAAATGCTACCATTGCTTTGCTCATAAAGTCCCAGTTTACACTGTCAAATACCTTCTCTGCATCAAGACCTACCAACAACAGTGGCATTTTCTTAAATTCTGCTTCTCTCTGAATCATCAATGTTCTGTTAATGGTGGCAAGTGTTTGCCTTCCCTACACAAAACCACACTGATCCATATCTATCAGATGATCATCGTGTTTCACTGTTGCAGTCATTACACGTGGGTTATCCTGCTGGCAGGCTACCTGCAGTCGGCCTGAATTCCAAAGTCCTGGTCTGGCGTCAGTTGCTGTCACCTCTTCCTTGACGTCAGTGCGCCAGGGGTATAAAAGATGCAGCCGACGCCATTTTCTTCAGTCTTTCTTGCCGCACAGTGCTCGAAGCAAAAACAGTTTGCAAGTGCCGGTCGGCTGACTCCTGAGATATTCAAAATCGAATTTCAGATCCGAAGTCTTCATTAAAGCTAAGTACCCCATTGGGGAAACTTTTTTCTTGCTCCAGACTGATGTCAGAAAAAGTTAACAATTGTATTTCTTGTGGGAAGCAAATACCTCATAAGGATTTTCATTTTTACTGTATTTCTTGCCTAGGCCCTGACCATGACGTTGCAGCTGTCGGTTTTGTGCTAGATTTAACCAACACACTGTTAAGCATCGGTACGATTTTGTCTTTCATTACGTTGGCTGAAGACTTAATTATATAATGCCGTTGGAACAGCCGATGACTGGAGTTTATAAAAAGCACAAGGAAAAGGAAAAGGACAGGCATTCGAGGTCCAAAACCAATGATGAGGCCTCCGCTAGGCCAGTCGCCGATTCGCCGGTTCTCAGTGAGGCACTTTCGCAGCCCATGACGCACGCTACCTCAGAGCCACAGGCCGCTTCCGACTCCCACGTTGAGATGACTAGGCCTCTGGATACTCAAGGTATTGGACACTTGGAAACTATTCCCTCAGATGGGTCAAATATACAGATTTTCAATGAATTTCTGGAATATTTCTAATATTTCTACAGGATCCTTCGTTATCTTCCTGGTTATAGGCTCGATAAGATTGGTGACAGCCCTTTCTACCTTTTTGTTGCCTGATTCATTGTGCTAAAAGTTTTTGTGCTCTAGAATTTTCAACAAAAACAGTTGCTTAACAGCAATCTTTCCAAAGACATGCATATTATCGAGGTAATCCCTTTTTTCTGTTTAGCTTTCGGCAGTTGCTTCTCCTCTTGTTCTGTGAGATCCACCCTATTTTGCAAAACTTCAACATTTGTTAGTCCCTGTAAATAATTGTAGTTACTTCTTAACCATATCTGTCTTTCTTTTATTTACACCCTATTTTTAAGCTCCACTTTTATTTTATGCCACTCTCTAGCTATATTTTCAGAAGAAGTTTCTATCTTCTCTAACAGCTCCTGAATAATTTCCACTACCCATTCCTTAAATTCCTCTCTTTTCAACAGATAGGTGGGAAAGCGCCAATGTCTCATTTTTATTTCACTACCTTCTGTTTTTATTTAAGTTATTATTGGCGCATGATCTGAAGTAGTTATTGGGTGCATATCAACACCTTCAGTTAAATGCACATGTTCCTATGAATGTAAATTCTGTCTAGCCTAGCCCAGTTTTTGTATGTTTGGGAATAATATGTAAATTCACTCCGAAATCCTAGTACTGAATTCACATCTGCCATGCCAAATATTTTCATAAATTCCTTTAAAAATCTAACATCTTTTGTTATATTTTCCATTCTAGGCCCCCAGACACATCTTTACTATTGCAAATCAAGTTCCAGCCCCCATTGCTGAAAGCTGATTACATCTCTCAGAATTTTCTTAGGCTTCATTATAGCAGCTTTTGGTGGAATATCAGTACATGCCAGTGTAATCCTCCTCCCTTGCCAATAGCCCATTAGTACTACAAACCTACCATTATTGTCTTTTTTATCCTCTTCTTTTACTATTGCAGCTCCTCTTGCAATTAATATAATGACTCTTCTCTTCTTTGCCTCAGGTATCAGAGGGAGTTTGGCATAATGGTTAAGAGATTTGCCTTACAGACACAAGATTTTATTCTCACATGGGTTAATTGGCTTGGCATACATGTATAAACCAATTTATTAAGATATGTGTGGCCTGGTGGGTTGTAGGTGAGAGGAGCCAGGGTTTGAAACTTGGCAGAGGTGTTCATTTATAAGGGCCTCCAGCCAAGTAGCCTAGTATCATCCTATGAACCTATGAATAACCATCTTGAAATCTTACTTTATCAAATTCACATGTTCAGTTATTTCCAAATGTTCAGTTCTTTCCAAATGTGTCTGCTGTACATAGCAATTTGCACTCTACATTTTTTTTAAAAAGTTCACTATTCTTTCTTTTTTATTTATCTGTGAGACCATTAATGTTTAAAGTCATTATAGAAAACAGTCATATTCTTGAGAGATTATTATTCCCACCTTTTGTGTATAACAGCTTTTTTGTTAAATGTCTAGTTATAGTTTCAGCTTTGGTGTTAAATGCATGTACTGTTTGTCAGGTTAATCTTTTATACAGTTGTTTCTTGTCATCTCCATTTGAGGTTATGTCACATCTTACAGAACTTTGTGTTTTATTCAAAACCCTCAAACAAAAATACACACACACCCATTAACCCCCTACAACATATTAAGTTAATGATAACACACAAAACTATGTACATCTTCACATATTGAAGTTTTACCTTCCTAATAGGAACAAGTGATTCAAACTGACAGCCACACACACAGACTTGAACTAACCTAAAGAGAATATCTTCAGATCCTTGTCTTTAAAATGGATAAGGATAGTGCAAAATTTCTCCCCTGCCTCTTCTCAGATGATCTCCAATGTTCAAAAGGTAGTGAGGTTGATGAAATCTACAGTGACTATCCTTTGGCTCATTTGACTCCACCACCCCTACCAAGAAACATCTCCTGCTTTTATTACTAATAGAAGTTGCAGTTTTCTCTACTAGACCAAACAGTGGAAAAGTTGTTAGAACTCTTCAAGTCTAGAGCAGGGATTTCAAACCTGAAGAAGCCCTCAAAACAGCATAATTATAGATGAAGAAAATAATTATATTATATTTTGTCTACACTGTCTGCAATTCTTTTTTCGTTGTAGATTTTGGCCCTTGCCTGATTTTGCTTGTCCCTATACATCATCAGTGGTTGCGAGAGTCTGAGATCCCTGAGTCCGTGCAGAGCTGTGAAGTTTGCAGATACTTTGAGTTGGGCTGTAGGCTTAGGCAAGTGCCCACACTGGTTGACAGGGTAGCACAGTCCTCTCTTAAGGATAAACTCAGACAGACATGCTGAATGCTCTGTTCTGAGTTCATTTTTTTTATCAAGTTTCACAAGATCAGGTCGAGGAACTTCAGAAGGGGAAACATGATTTTCCTGTTGTAGAAGATTTTTATGAATTATCTCCGACCCTTTCTTTGCCTTTCCTCCAAGGCAGAACAGTTTTCTAGGAACACAAGCCATTCAGATGAAGAGGGTTCCTAAGCAACAGGAAGTGTTTCCTCCACTGGAAATACCAGCTAAGTTCTTAAGGAGTCTTTTCCCTTTTCAGAAAAATACAAAGTTTTCATCTTTCCCTGTCCTGTTGTTTTTAAAAGCACATCCAATGCATAAATATTGCTACATATAATGTCTGCCGTTTGGCACACTGTTGTCTAGGCTATAGAACAAAGCTGGAAGATTGGAGATATTGGCCAACAGCACTTAAGAACTGTTTCAGTTGTAAAGCAGTAAAAAGCTTTATTGCAGTAACAAATGGTTAAGCACATTCATCCTTCAGTTGTAGGGATTATGACTTAGTCCCTACAACTGAGGGATATATAAGCACTTAACCATCTGTTACTGCAATAAAGCTTTTTACTGTTTTACGCCTGAAATAGTTCTTTCATGCTGATGGCCGACATCTCCAATCTTCCAGCTTTTTCCTGTAGTTTAAGTTTCAGTGTATTTTGGTATTGTCTAGGCTGTTTGCTACCGAAGGGTACTTCCGTGTGTAGATTTCTTTGTGTCGATTTTTTTATTTTTTGTGTAGATTGTTTCTTTGTGTAGATTTTATTTTTTATGCAGATTGTTTCTTTGTGTAGATTATTTTTTGCGTACCACTTTTGATCCAGAGTGCTGCCAAACAGTGTTCTCTGCTCCTGTGGGGCGATCAAGTGGCTGTAGCTGTCGTGTTTAAGCTCCTGAAGGAGAAGGATCTTAATTTGCTTCCTGTAATGGACAAGTGTTTTCCTTTGGCCTCATGGAGGGGCTTTGTCACTGACAGTGGCCAGAGTTGTTCTGTTGTTGCAGATCTTGAGGATTGTCTTAATCTGCAAGATGTCTGAGCCTGATTTATTGGATTGACTCTGTCAGTGCTGAGCTGACCAGTCTTCAGTCATGGCATCAGCATATTGAGTGAGGGTGCAGTAGACAGCTCACGCTCAGTCTCTTCAATTTTTTTGGGGACTTATCACAGCCTCAGTCTTTAAGGACCTTTTTGCATGGATGAGGATGCTGAGTGATGTGTTGGGCTTTGAGTTGTCAGTAGTTTTATGGAGCACTGATGTGCTGTCACAGACCTTATTTCTGTTCAGACCTGTCTCAACTTCTGCTACTGTGGCAGACAAGTCACAGTAATCACTATGTCGTTGCATCCTTGCTGATCTTGATGAGACATGCTTTGCCCACTGGATAGCTGAGGTCACTCCATGGTTAAGAGATGTGTACATTCTAGGAGAAGGGGCTTCACATAACCAGATGGACATAAGAGTGGACAGTGTAGCTCTTCCCACTTCATTTGACCACTAGATAATCATGCTGTGGACCAGAGGTGGTAGTCACTAAACAAACCATTTTCAAGCCCACTGCTAACTACATTGTATTTTAACATCATGCAATTATCCATACACTGGAAAATGCTGCTAACTAATGCTGGTTATCTTGTAGCATTTCATTTTCCAGTGCTTGCTTTGAAAATGTTTTTACAGAGACCATTTTGCATGAATGCTTAGTTTTCAGTTTGGATCTGTAGCATTCTTGCTTAGAATGTGACTGCAGGAGATAGGCCTTCTTTGTGACTTCTCTCCTTCTGGAACAGGCTTTATGAGCCACTGTCTTTTGGCTTTTAATAGCTGCAGCATCTCAGGTGGTCTAGTTCCACTGCTTGCTATTCTTACCACCACTTACCTAGTGAAAAAAGACTTCTGAAGTTGGATGTAACAAATATGTGTTCACCATGTCCGTTGGGCTGAGAGGTAGTTTCGACAGTAAGTGTTTATTTCCCTACAAAGTCATTTGGATGGCCTCTCCATCCTGTGACTGTGGATGCATTTAATTCTAATCCTGGCCAAGTTTGCAAGGCATTATATTTCCTGTAGTTTGAGTTGCTTCTTTGCCTTATTGTGTACTGTAATTGCTTAGTAAGTTTGGTTTAAACTGAATGGCACAACAGCTGGGCATGCTTTCCTAGCCTGGTGTGTAGTTCTACAACATGCAGTGACGGTGCATTTCCATCTGCAAGTATATGATTGAGAGGAAGTTCAGAAATCTCCAAAGTTGAGGGATATCAGAAGAGTAAATGCAAACCATTAGCCACTGTAACAGGGTTTCCTTATTCCCATTCTGAAAAAAGTGACTTGTTTTGACACTGGAAGAAGTGAGTAAAGAATGCATACGATTCACAAGTTGAAATTTTGGCAGGTTCATGCAGCTGAAGGAAGGAATAGCAAAGTACAGGACATGGTCCCAGTGGCATGGATTGCACTAAAATAATCTTGCTCATGTTCAAGCCAGTGCCAAAACCAGAACAGTTCCATTTGCTGTATATGCTAAAGTGCAAGAAATAGAAAACAGACTGCTAAAAAAATGCTCATGTTAAATATTTAGAAAATCTTACAGACTGTGATGTACCTCATTAGAATTTTGTGTTAGAGGTTATGGACTATGCCCCAGTACATGCTGACTGAATGCACTCAGCTGACAGACATGAACATTGTTTATGTTCCTAGTTCTACAGCTGTAAGTCCTGCAACATCAAGAGTGAAAGTACAAAAATGTGAATGTGTTCATGGTCGTGGGATGTGGTACCCTGGTTCACCTTACTTCATGGTAGAACTATCCTGCTGGTTGCATCTTTAAGTAGCAGTGGTTTGTGGGTATGTGATCTCAAAGTTAGTATACTTAAGTATGAGGGTTGTGGGGGTACAGTGAGCTCAGTTACTAAATGTAAGTACCAAGGGTGTGAGGATACAGTGATCTCAGAGTTACTAAATGTAAGTACCAGGGCTGTGGAGGTACAGTGATCTCGGAGTTAGTAAATGTAAATACCAGGGCTGTGGGGGTGCAGTGATGTCAGAGTTACTAAATGCAAGTACCAGGGCTGTGGGGGTACAGTGATCTTAGAGTTGCTAAATGTAAGTACCAGGACTGTGTCGGTGCAGTGATCTCAGAGTTAATAAATGTAAGTATCAGAACTGTGTTGGTGCAGTGATCTCAGAGTTAATAAATGTAAGTATCAGAACTGTGTTGGTGCAGTGATCTCAGAGTTACTAAATGTAAGTACCGGGGTTGTAGGGGTACATTGATCTCAGGGTTACTAAATGTAAGTACCAGGGCCATGGGGGTACAGTGATCTCAGACTTGCTAAATGTAAGTACTGGGGCCGTGGGGGTACAGTGTCCTCAGAGTTACTAAATGTATGTATTAGGACTGTGTTGGTGCAGTGATCTCAGAGTTGCTAAATGTAAGTACCGGGGCCGTGGGGGTACAGTGATCTCAGAGTTACTAAATATAAGTACTAGGACTGTGTTGGTGCAGTGATCTCAGAGTTACTAAATGTAAGTACCAGGACTGTGTTGGTACAGTGATCTCAGAGTTACTAAATGTAAGTACCGAGGTTGTGGGGGTACAGTGATATCAGAGTTACTAAACTACCAGGGCTGTGGAGGTATAGTGATCTCAGAGTTACTAAATGTATATACCAGGACTGTGGGGGGTACAGTGATGTCAGAGTTACTAAATGCAAATACCAGGGCTGTGGGGGTACAGTGATCTCAGAGTTACTAAATGTAAGTACCAGGACTGTGTTTGTACAGTGATGTCAGAGTTACTAAATGTAAATACCAGGGCTGTAAGCAGGTACAGTGATTTCAGAGTTACTAAATGCAAGTACGAGGGCTGTGTTGGTGCAGTGATCTCAGAGTTACTAAATGTAAATACTATGGCTGTGGGGGTACAGCGATATCAGAGTTACTAAATGTAAGTGCAAGGGCTGT
This sequence comes from Protopterus annectens, assembly GCF_019279795.1. NCBI lineage: Eukaryota > Metazoa > Chordata > Ceratodontiformes > Protopteridae > Protopterus > Protopterus annectens. Next base: position 142,229,074 of record NC_056748.1, on the reverse strand, counting down.
GTCTGTGCAGTAATGTCAGAGTTAGCGTATATAAGTAGGAGGGCCTTAGGGGCCACAGGGCGTAGTCCAACTTCGCTGAAGAAACATTTTAATGGTATCACATTGAATTGTGAAAGTCATTGTATTTCTTTGTAGTTTATTCTTCATAATTTTAGAAGTTACAGTTTGGATTTCACACTTCATATAGGAAGGCCAGTGGATGAATATATCATGAAAGTAAGCATTGCATATAACTGCTATTAATGCCATGTTTTTCCGAGTGGTAGCATTAAATGTCAGAGATGGTGATTTGTTATGGGGGTCCATAGTCCTTCCTAATGCTTCTACAAGGTTATTCTTAAATACTGAAAATGTTATATCAGGCTGTTTTTGTAATGTTCAGAATTAAATGGTTAGCAACATCAAACATTCAGTGGCATCACGTGGATCTTAACCACATCATACATTTGTTGGCATGACCTGGATCAGCATATGGAGGAAAAAAGCAAATGTGTGTGTTGCATGTCAAGCAAGCAAGAAGTAGCCATGAAATTCACTTTTATATCCTGGGGAATGACCTTAGACTCCGTGGTGCTACATGTGGGCTCTGTTACTCACACATTGGAAAAATGTTTCTGATTTTGATAGATGATCATTCAAAGTGGACGAGTGTATGTGCCAAGAATTCTGTTACTTTGCATGTAACCTTGGAAAAATTGAGATATACTTTTAGAACTCATGGTATTTTAGAAAAGGTAAGGGCCTTTAATAGGTGTTTTTTATGTTTGCATTTTTTATGCTGTGTAAAAAGAAATTGAATTAGTCGTGTAACTCATAGTTAAAGTTGAGACTGGAACATGTTTTTTTTTCCCACACTCTTGGTACTGGCTTCATGTTACTCAAGTGACAGTTTCTCTGATCTGCCTTTCTCAGCAGTTCTATGTATATGATGGCCCCAGAGTGTGACCCCCCCCACTGGGAGGGTCTCCTTTCAAGGTGATCCCTCCATGCGCAAGTTATTGTAGGTGCCAGGTGCATGTTCATTGTCGGGTAAACGCCAATTACTTATCATCGAGGGGCATGGACCAGGTGACAAGTCATAACACCATGCCTCTTAACTGTCCAGATTTTCATAGAATGTCCAGAGTTTTGCGTCATAATTTTCATCTGTTTCACATAAAATTTGCATTTTATTGGCAAACCATTGAGGACTGAATTTTCCAAATAATGACAGACGTTAGTTTCAAACTTCATATCTTTCAGAAAATGCATGCTAAACCAAATCTGTTATTATAGCAAATTTTTAAGTTTATAAGAGCAATGATTTTAAAAAAAAGTTCTTGATTTTGAGCTTTCCCCCCTGATTGTATTTGGCTTTGCCTAGATTTCGTTTGCTAAGGGTTTGAGCGGTATGCATCATACTGTGGTTGGAAATGCATTTTTTTTGCTGTGGTCCTACCTTCAGTTATGCTGGCATATCACCTTGGTGAAAGTGCCTTTGCACTATGAGGGAAGAGCCCTCCTCCTCTTCTGCTTGTCACCTAATGCAGTACTGGCTTTCTCATCATGGTGCTGATATCACCACTACCACATACTAAATGGCAGTACCGCAGTACGTCTCATACCCTGAACCTTATTCATGGCTTTATCCCTTTGTGCCAGAGGATCTGTCTGTCAGGCTGTGTAAACAGTAATGTCACGGCTCTTTCTCATTTATGTAATTGCACTTCAGATGAAGTGAGGTTTATTTACAGCAGAAATTTTTATTGGCAAGAAGGCTGAGATTTGTGTTGACTTACTTATGCTTGAAATGCCCCCCCCCCCCCAAAAAAAAAAAACACAGAGAAAGTAGTTGGCTGGTAAGTACATTTTCTCTGAGCATGCATGAAACATTCTGCTCTTCAGATGAAGTTTCCACAAGCAGTTAATTGCTTTCCTTCATGTATCCATGGCATAACTGCGAGACGTTGTGGACCTGCGTTTTATACATTTGTGATTAGTCATGGTTCATCTCTTTAGAGGCATGCCAATCAAATCGGGACAAGATTTACAGAGATTGAGACAGTCTGTCAATCTAAAGAAGGCAAATGGTATTTACTGAATAATGCAGAGGTTTCAACATTTGCTTTCGGAGACATTTACAATACCTAATGAAGGCTGTGATTGACCTGTACTTTTGCCAATTCAGTGACCGCTGACCATGCAGAACAACAGCCTGTTCTTGTGGTGAAGTGATAAGACAGTCTTTTTTGCTGGTAAGGGACAAGAATGCACTGGTGTTTCATCAGAGGGCTGGTTACCCAGAACATCGTATGTAGAAAATGAAAATGCAATCCTGACGCGATAAACGTGGCCCAACAAACTGTCAACTCACTTTAGTTCGCCTTAAACAACCGCAATCTGAAATGAGTCAACGCTCCCAAATGCAAATAGCACTTGAACATGAGAAAGGGACAAAAGCATTTTTACAGTGGGGCAAGTCCCTGTGCAGCTCTACATCCTCATTATTATTCATAGAGGGCTTGTGATCACTTACTGAATAGGGATTTATGTACTCGCTTTGCTCTGCTCTGCTCCCAATCCCCCAGTCGCTCCGCAGACAGTAGCACTTAATCTCACACTTTACACCACCCCAACCTCACCACTAAAAAAACACACACAGTCTCCATTTCACAGCCGTTACAACACATACAATTTCCCCTCCAAATAACCTAGACTCCATTACTTCCTACCTCTACATTTCAGCATGTCTTCTCACTGTATGTCTTACATTTCTCGTACTGCTTTATTTTCCCCAGCACCCCTTATTCCTCCTCAGTAACTCAAATCAGTTATGGTCCTTGGCACCCTTTCTACCACCAATTTCTTCAAAACTCCCCTCTAGTACAAACACATCAACTCCCCTCTTAAATCCCGAACTCCATTCCACATAGCTGTAGACATCATTAACTCCCACCTGCCTTCACAAGCTGAAAAGCCTTTCCACACTTTGTTAAAAAATAAACTGTAATAAAAGTATCCACTTTCTTAACATGTTTTCTTCTCATTGCAAAGCCTACTGTCCACAATCATTATAATAGCTAAATGCTGGGCCTATCCTCTTATGTGCTTTCATTAATACACAGAGCATGAAAAACAAACTTGACAAACTTTGTGCCTTCATCCAACAACCAACAGCAACGTTGTGACATCCCTGCTGTAATTGAATCCTGGGTAAAACCCAATGGCAAAAACGTTAAGCAGCTACTACCCTCTTACAGTTTCCTCTGTGATTGTAGACCCAGCAACATACTAAGAGGATGTACCCTCATCTTCCATAAAACCAGCATCAATCCCACCTACTCACCAAAGCCAATGCCCTCTCTGACTCCTGCTCTTCTTTCTGACGTTTCAAAGAACAGCAGCATTGTCATCCTCTCTGATTTTGATCTCATTGTCCTTGGCTCTTCTCAACGAATGTCTCACACCTCTTAGCCGACCACAGCCTGATGCAACTGATCAGCCAAATCACTAGACCCAACCTCAAATCCTCAAAGCACTCAACTCTTGACCTTCTGGTCACTAATACACCATCCTCTATGTCCAAACTCCCCATCCTTTAGTGACCACTGTTTCATTACTTTATCTCAAAGCAATCCATAAAAAACTCATCCCAGTATTCAAAGTGTTCAGACCTACATCGGTAGCCATTATTGCCAAATGAAAAGCTTATCTGTGGTGAGATACCTGGGTACTTAGGTTGACAACAATCTCACATTCGACCATCATGTGGTGGCAGTGGTCAGAAAAGCCATCTACTTGGTTCATCTCATAACTAAAGGGATTGCATCCAGAAAAAAGGCGGTTATTATCTCTCTGTACTCCTCCCTTATTAGACTTGTAATTGAGTATAACGCCCCATTTGGTATGTACCTCTCCAAACACTTGCACCAACTAGAAAGGCCACAGTAATACCTCATAAAGAGAATACATGGCTTCCAACACCTGTCTTATGTGAAGAGGCTCAAATCACTATCACTTTACTCGGTATCATACAAATTGCTCAGAGGTGATCTGTGTCTCGCCTACAAGGCAATATCGGTCCCTGCCCTACTAGAGATGCTCCAAATCTGTAAGTCTAACCCCTCATGCATTACTCAAATGATAGACCTAAATCTAATGTGTGACATCAACAAAACTTGCTGGAGAGACAGGTTTGTCTCCCAAAGGCTGCCCCATCTCTGGAACAGACTTCCCATACACGTGAAACAGAGTACCTCTCTGACCCTCTTTAAGCACAACCTTGATGAGTGGATGGGAAAACCACAAATTTGTTCCAGGCATTCCGCCTTTGTACCTCATTGACAGGAGTGACAGGTGCTGACTGAGGTTTCTTTTTGGGGGATAAAGTCTTGGCTAGGCTTGTAAGGGTCCCACAGCCATTAGCCTAGTAACCTCCTATGATCTATCATTACTCATCTGGGCCAATGCCTAGTAACCTCCTGTGATCCCATGATCTCTCGACACTCATCTGGGCCAATAGCCTTGTAACCTTCTGTGATCCTATGATCTCTCGTCACTCATCTGGGCCATTAGCCTAATAACCTTCTATAATTCCATGATCTCTCATCACTCATCTGGGCCAATAGCCTAGTAACCTCCTATGATCCCATGATCTCTCATCACTCATGTGGGCCAATAGCCTAGTAACCTCCTATGATCTCGTGACACTCATTTGGGCCAATAGCCTAGTAACCTCCTATGATCTCTTGTCACTCATCTGGGCCTATAGCCTTACCCTGGATGACCCATCTATCAACCACCCTACTGCATATTCAAGACCGCTTTCTCATAGAAATAAAAAAAAACAGTGTAACCCCAAACCTCCAAAAATCTATTAAAAGATCATAAGCATCTAAAATACATGAAAATATCTTGGGGAAAAGGAAAAAATATCCCTCTGTCACAATATGAAAAAAAATGTCCTCCGTCAGAAACTTGGCTGAGACACAAATCCTCCCTACACATTACAAAACAAGCTCTGCTTATTAGATCCCCAAATCAGTTCTGGAGTGAAGAGAACATAATCACTGGATGCTGTACTTCTACAAACTGTACCCCCTCTTCCACCGTACAACATGATGATAACTCCTCTACAAACTGTATCCCCTCTTCCACCGTACGTGATAACAACTGTTTTACAAACTGTACCCCCTCTTCTACCATACAACATAACTCCTCTACAAACTGTACCCCCTCTTCCACTGTACAAGGTGATAACAACTCCTCTCCCCTAATGGTTTTCTAGTAAAATTCAGCAACTTCCCCACCTTTTGAGCTCCCCCTCTGCCTTTCCTATTTCTTCAGCCCACTTCATCCCACCTTTTTTTTTAATCAAGTAAAAAATAAAGATGTGGAGGACATGTTCAACAATGTCCAAGCTGACTCCACTCCTGGCTTTATATTTCTTTGCAGACATCTAATACTTCCTCTCACCTACATTTAGTGTCTCTGTCATCAAAAACGTAATGACATCCACCTGGAAGGCAGTCACCATCAAACCACTCCCCAAACAAGCTACTCACTTCACTTACTTTTGACCTATCTCTGTCCCCTCAACCATACAAAAAGTCTTACAAAAGATAATCTACAGCCAGTTCTCATGGTGTATCAAATAATATCACCTCCCCCCACAAGCAACATGGTGTCTGGAGAGGCAGAAGCACCATCACTGATGACGTGTTTTTAAACCTCAACAAGGACAACGTCATTGTCGTTCTTGTCATTGACCAAACCAAATTGTTAGACCTTCTAGACAACCACCACCTTCCAAACACACTAAGAAAATAAGAGAGCCAGTGGTGACACTCTACCCTTGTTAAAAAATATTCTGAAAAACTTCAGCTATGCCACCACTAACTGAGGAAATTATACATCCTCAAACATGCATGTCCAGAAATTTGTGGACATTATCAATACTAACTCTGTGGACCAGTTTAGTCCACACCACAACCCTGGGCAATAAAATCCTTGACTTGGTCCTCACCAAAAAGGGGCAGATTTGTTCCCAACCAATTGTAATTTCTTCCCTTGTCTTATCACAGCACAAATCAGTCACACTCATATTACGAATGAAGCAAGAAGCTTCTTCCTATACCTCCATATTGAGTGATAATGTCAAGGTGTTTACTAAAAGGGAGTGGTGACCTGCCTAAATTCAAACCCCCTTCCATCTCGATGAATCCGTGGCTTGTTTGGTATCCTTTCCCACGTGCACATTCCATCTCGATGAATCCGTGGCTTGTTCGGTATCCTTTCCCACGTGTACATTCCATCTCGATGAATCCGTGGCATGTTCAGTATCCTTTCCCGCATGTACATTCCATCTTGATGAATCCGTGGCGTGTTCAGTATCCTTTCCCACGTGTACATTCCATCTTGATGAATCCGTGGCGTGTTCGGTATCCTTTCCCACGTGTACATAGCTGCATATGTTCATCTGTCCCTTTCAAAAATAAATACAGTGCTAAAGTTAAAAATAAACTCCTATGGTGGAACCCTAATGTAAACAAACTGTAATAATAAATACTTTTATTGCAAGCAAAAATAAATGTAACTGTCAAGATGCCAGTAACAGTTCTGGTAAACTTTACAAGGTGCTCCAGACCCTGTTCAAATTAATCAAAGCCACATGTGGGGTAAAGATAGTTCATTCAGATGAATGTTAATAACAAAGCCTTCTTTAGCTATGTTAATCTCAGACGCAATGCCTAGTACTGCATAGGGCTAATAGTAAAGGATGTTACATATTCGGGCAGTGACTTCATAGCCAGTCTACTAGTGGATAAAGTTTGCTCCAACTTCACTCTCCTGTCCCGTCCTATATTCCCAAATAACATCTCTGAACCTACACCCCCACCCTTTATCCCAAGAGTAAGGCCTTAGGATACTGTCCAATGACAAGAATACAACTTCTATGAGGTCAGCCTGAAACTTGACTTGTTGAGCCCCCTACAGAGGTTATGCAATGTCAACCTCCGAACAGGCTTCATATCAAATACATGGGTGACAGCAACAGTTATTCCCTTGCACAAAGGTGGGTTGTCAGTGGTCTAGATAATTATGGACCCGTAAGCCTGAACCAGTCTCATCTGTAACGCTATGGAAAGGATCATTATGGAATTAATAAACGTGGAGAGATAACCTACAGACTGTTGACCCAAACCAGTTCAGATTCGTCAAGTGCAGATCCTGCTTTTGTAACTTGGCCATCTCCTTCTTCAGTAAGGTTACTAATGCAGTGGGCAGGGCAAGTCAGTTCATACTGTATATCTAGATCTCAAAAAGGAATTCAACACCATCCCAACTCTGGTCTTGTAGATAAACACTCTCATAGGTTAGTACTAGCCTAACTGCTCTTGCGAGCCATTTTAAGCCTATCTAATTATCCCTTGTGAGACTCAAACCCCGTACCTTGTGTTTGTAAGGCAAACACCTTAACCATTAGGCTACCCTCCCAACCCAAAATTGAATGTGCTGCAGTGGGACTTGAACCGGGAATGCCTGCTCGTAAGGCGAATGCTCTACCCACTACACTGTTGCTATGTCAACTAAATATAATTCCCTTATCTTATGTTGGTTAGCAAACCTGCTCACAAATAGAACCCAGAAAATTAGGGTGGGCAGCTTTACATCTTCTAAAATGCCCATTACCAACAGTGTACCACACATTTTAATCCTTGGATGACAACTTTTTGGCATTTACTTCTTTGTGGCCAAAACATGTTAAGGGTTTATGGCTGCCCAAGATTGCAAATGACTGTATACTTAGTGCCATCATAAACTTGCCAGAGGACACCAGAATCCTCCACAAGGTCTTTCCCAAGCAAATTGCTGGTGTCCAACTACAGACTAAAACTAAATGATAAAAAATGCATAATCGTATCCTTTGGCAAGCTTGACTTTTTTTTGTAGTTATCACATTGACAGCACACCTCTGATAACTGATCCCATAGTCGGGGATCTGGGAGACTATGTTGATGATGAAGTGTCCTTGGATCACCACATTCTCCACTAATGCAAAGAAGTCGTCCTCACACAGCTTATATCTAAAAGTATAGCATCCATGCTTAAAGATCTAATTATTCCACTATGCTTGGGTCTCATCAGGCCAGTCAGTGAAAGTAATGTTCCATTTGGTATGTACCTGGCCAAACACTTTTCATTACTGAAGTGACCACAGCATTTTCTCATTAAAATGAATCAAGGGCCTAAATCAGAAAAACAGTGCAGACCATCTCAGACCCTTGTCCCTCTTCCCATTATCCTACAGGTTACTAAGAGGTGACCCTGCCTCACATATAGAGCCTCAACAGACTCAGTCCTGTCTTACCTATTGCACATTTGGAAGTCCGTAAAATTGTGAACCACAACTCCAGGAACCACAATCTCTTTTGCAGCATAAATAGAGCATTTTGGAGGAACAGGTATGTGTCACAGAGAACACCTCTTATGAACAGTCTTCCACTCCATGGGAAGCAAAACAAATTTTTTAGTCTATTCAAATGTATTTGGATGTCTAGATGGGAAGTAACAAATGCAGCCAATTTTTAGCACCACTGTCCCTTACGGAAAAATGCAGCAAGCAAATATCACAATATATCCTTGTTCTGGCTGCCTCTGGGCTATTCATACTCGAAATGTAAAGGTTAAAAACTGCCATGAGAATGTAAGTTGAAGCTTTGTAACATCCTATAATAGATCAATATGCTGACAAGTACCTACAAACTGATACTATGCAGTCCAATAGGCAGTTCAGTATCAGACACCTTCTAACAAGACAAATGGATCCTATATTGCTCCATTCTTTATCCCCTTTGTTTTTTCATCTTTACAAACTACCCGCTGACCTCCCCTACCTTCCTCTCCTGTGGTATTCTGATGACATAGCCATACACAGATCAAATCCCTCCTCCTCTGCTTTTAAAACACAATGGCATACTTAACTTCACCAACTTCAACAAGGGCTGAGATACCACAACCTTCTCCTAAACCCTTCTAAATTAAAAACAGTGGTGTCTGGAACTCCCCAAAGTCTCACCACCTTACCAAAATAGCTCATCACCTCTGACCTCAATAACTTCATAATTGAAACCACAGGTTCCATGAAATACCTAGGTAAATGCCTAGACCCCATTCTCAGCTTCTCAACACAAATACATATAGAAAAGTCTGAAATGAATGCACCACTCTTCAGAACATAAATCTCTCCGTATTTCTCTGCCCAGCAGTGAGACCCGATCACATCAGTCTTTACCACCCATCTCCACCTGCTCTACCCAGAACCTCTGCAGGCTCAAAGCAAAATGTTACCACTTTCCAAACAATCTTAAACTCAGTCTGTTGATTTATTACATAACCCCCCTCAAAGAACACCACTGACTCACAATCCAAAAAAATCTAAATGTCTTCCATTCAGAGATCCTCCCTGCTCCGAGGTACCCAGATCATTAAACTGATATACCAGCATTCCTTCTCTTCCTCTCTCTTCTAAACTGTGTAAAAAAAATCCTCCTCTGACTTGTGCAACATTTTACAAACTGGCCTCTCCCTGTCCATATCAAGATCCTTCTTGCAATCCATGCCTTTTCCATGCTACCTCATTCTATCTGGGAATCACCCCCCCCCTATTTATTCAGAGAGCACACAGATTTATACTAATTTAGGAAGGATCTTTTTGCACATGTACAAATTCAAGCCAGATGTTCTTGTCCACAGAAAGGACACCCCACATTTACCTCTCCATCCTTCACCTTGTCTTCTCTCTCCTAAGTCCTCCCACTTCTTTGCCCATCATTTGTCTTCCATTATCGGACACATGGTAAAGTAACTCTCAACACTTTTTCTCCCCTCCACATATTTATTTCTCTTCTATTTGTTCAAACATTATATCTATCATACTTATATACACTGTATATTGCTGTATTGGACTGCACCTCCTGCCTGTAATGTATGTTACTCTCCACTTGTGCTACATATTTATGTAACTGCCTTGTTGTTGCTTCTATTGCATCATTACTGTTGTATGACTTCATTCATATGTATTCTGCTCATGCCTTTCAGCTGTCCACATTTTTGACTGATATTTTGGTGTGTTTCTCTAAAAATTTCTGCTTTTCTGGCAAATCACTGAGGACTGAAATCATGAAACAAACTAAATGAGGACATACATTTAAGTTTCAGACTTCATATAATTCAGAAATTGCATGCTAACACAAATCTTGTTGTTGAAGTAACTTCCACATTTTATAAGAGCCATATTTAACATTTGTCTCTATTCTTGACCTTTGATCCCCCCCCCATTATTTTAGGCTTTCTCCATATTTCTTGAACTAGGAGGTTGACGGGAATAATTCTGCTCTGTACTACAGGTTTATAATTTGTGAATATCCTTATTGTACCTGTCAGTGTCTGTAAATCGTCACCCTTAATCAGCTCACTATCTGGGAAGTCATAATACTGAACAACAAATCCAAAAATGTCAAAAAGCTGTAACTTTAAAATTTTGAACACAAAATATGTACTAATTGCATGCCTGCTCTACGTGCATGCATTGTGCCATTACACAGCCAGTCAATAAACAGTATCACTGCCCACTAGTTGATCTCAAAAATGAGTGCTAACATGGGACTCTACAGGGTGGACAATTCCATTTCTCCACACATGTAGGGGTCAAGTTATTTTGATTTTGACATTTCAACATTGTACACTCAGTAACTTTTCAATAAGTTGATGTAGGATATAAAATCCCCCAACTCCAGGGTCATACTTTCATGGAAAAGCAGAAATCACTGATAATGTGATACTTTAATGAGGAAATGCTCAGCACTGTCACACTTATTGCACAAATGATTGCCGATCACTAGTGTTTCACAGCTAAATGTGGCTCCCACTCATGTTTCACTGCATATGAGTGCATCACTGTGAAGCTGCATGTAAAGTTTGTTTTTCCAAATGTGTAAAATAACAGACAAAATGGTGGTCCTAAAACTTTGTTGATGAGCTCAGTCACAATAATTTCCAAAAGTCATGAACTCCAGGTAGTGTTTCAAAGTAACAAGCCGTTATACGTCACAGTCAGTAACAAAAAAATCAGAAATATTTTTCAATGTTAAAGATACCAGCTTTTATGCACTTACAAGCATGTGTGGAAAATACATGTATTGTTTAATTTTAAACCATCCTCTTCATGGCAAACAATGTAAACAGGGCTGTAAAAGTGCATTTAAGAACAGCAGGTACCCACCCCACACACTACTGCTAATTAGATCAAACTAAATCCTAGTTAAGGACAACACTACCTATCTATTTGCAACCTACATTCCAAGATCAGGTATTAAGAAAAGCATAATATATACATAAACAGATACACATAAAAAGACTTTTAACTAAAGTTGTTTTCGGCTAACTAATGCAATTAAGCCTTCATCAGGTCTGTTACAAGAACTAAAGTCAAGAGAAAACGTATAGCTCTCTAACCATAAACATAACCTAACTAAAACACTATAAATATAAAAATACACCTGTCTAATATTATTTAGTAAATAGCCATCCATGTGTATTAGTGTGCATAAAAATTAAGTTATTATAGCACAGAAAAAATGTCAGTGCTTTGCAAAAAAAAAAAAAAAAAAAAAAAACTTGACAGTTTTCATGTTTACAGCTCCAAAAACATGTTTATACAAAGAAAACTAGTAGAAAAACCACATAAAAAGTACAGAAAACAGTGGATAAAGTAAACTAGTAATGTGTAACAATAGTGTGCAGGTGTGTGCACGAGCGCCCTCCAGTATGATAAACGGAGGAATTATACCAATATCACATGGTGATAGTGGCTGGGGGAATTATACCAATACTACATGGTGATAGCGGCCGGGGGAATTATACTAATATCACATGGTGATAACAGCATGAAAAAATGTGTGGTTTGAATTTACCTATTAAATCTGTGATGTGATGCAATAAATCTAATCAAAGCAGAAATTGAGATTAAAGTAACCAAACATATATATATATATATATATATATATATATATATATGTATGTATGTATACATTCTACACATTTTTTTTATTTTTATTTTTAGTACATAAAAATATTCCTCAAAAAATTCCCTAAAAACATTTACAGATTTTGTGGCAGGTTATGTAAATTGCTACTCAGCAAAATATTTTCCTGTAATAAAAATGTTTATACATGGATTAAATAAAATAAGAAGGGAACGAGGCTGTATCTTGGGTATTAAAATGTTAACCTTACCTGATGTACAATGTTAGACAAAAAGTTCTGCTATGAAATACTTCTGCTGATCTTCAAGATGGGATGAAAGCCATATTAAAAAGGGGGAAAAAAGTTCCATTTTCAGTGTTAAGCTCTTAAAAGTTGCATCTTGAGTTTTGTCAGCCATGAGCACTGGGTTTCTGCTGCTTCTGTTATTACCTTGAAGTTTGGATTGGATATAAAATTGTTAAATCTTTTAAAATGTTTGCACTCGTTGCTCACTAGTGTATGTTTTCTGCTAAGACAGTGGGAAAGCTCAGTAGTTTAAGCAGTAGTCGAGAGCTGCATTTCCCTCATCTCATTTTATGGAGTAGTTATTTTACAAATAGAGTGCCAGAAAGACTGAGAGCTAATTTAATGCGGCTTCCCCTGAAATATGATTTGTAGGATCTACTTTAAAAGGTCAACCTCATATAGTCGAAACCCAGTTTTGTGAAATGAAAATAGCAAAACCTGAAATACCTGAATGGCAAATTTTTCCCAGGGAAAGTCAATACTTTGTCCAAACTTAAACGAAACGCATACCAATAAAAGTAAAACCCACTTAGGTGGGGGGCTATACCCACCTAGCTATATATATATATATATATATATATATATATATATATATATATATACCAACTCCGGGATTGCACTACAGTGGAGAAAAGGGCATGTTTGGCAAGTGTTTACTTACCCTGGGAAAAATTTGCTGTCCTGCTTTTGTGATTTTTGTCTTGTGAAAATGGATTTCAGTTGCATGAGGTTCGACCTTTCAAAGTAGAGCCAGTGTATACTGTCCAGGAAGTTTATAAATGTCTACTCAAAAATGTCCATGAATAGTAATGTCGATATGGCTTCAGCATCTGTATGTTATGTAAAAAAAAAATCACAAGATTTTCTAATATTTGAGTGAAGGGTGACCCTTAACTAAGTTTATAGTTCTGTATAGGATTACTGCATGCACCTTCCCATCCATTTACCTCGAGAATTTATCCTGCTGTTATAGACTGTTACAGTGATCATGAAATAATGTGCTTTGCTGGGTGTGTGAAAGAAAATACTTTTAACCTTCCTTAACCTGAAAAACAGACCACATTTCTAGAAGTTGTTTTTCCTACCACTACGTTTCTTAGAAAAGTTTTACAGCCCCCTGTTTATTTTCTTACTGCAGAATGAATTATGTTCTGTTGGAAGTTTGCTTGTACATGGGGCTTTTACTTCAGGAAAATCAGTAAAAGATCATTTTATCTCACCTAATGTACACAACATAAATCTCACTTCCCCCCCAGATGCAGACAGTTTATGAAGTTTGACCATAAACAGTTAAAGTTGTTCTGTATTCTGTTTTATGTCTTGTTTGTCTTGGTGTGTGTTAATACACAGTAACATACATATATAAGTAAGTACATACATACGTACATACATGCACACATTCTTACGTTATAAAATTCCTAAGGTTTTATTCCTCAATTATGTGTGCATTCACTTTTGATTTGTTTCAGTTTTGTTTTTTACTAATTGCATTTCAAGTGACGCTTAGCAAATGTTATTTTGTGAGACTGTGATTATGTTTTATTTTGTTACATTGCATGTGTTGCATGAATCCCATAAACTGAATAGAGGTTTTGGTGTCAAACTCTTCATAGGTTCATATTTAAATAATCAACAACTATTAGAAGCCTAGTCAAGAATTAAACACTATACCTTCTGAAATAAAGACCTTGACCATTATGCTCCCCTGCCAAAAAAAAAGTATACAGGTATAATTTCCCTTATGTGAATTTCAATCTGCACCTTTTTTTCTGTCATTCAGTACACTTGTCATTAACACATGCAGCCTTTCAGGCAGTTACAGAGTCCTGTTGGCCAAAATATGATAAACGTTAGGCTCACAAGTGGATTAATGCTGACTGACAGACGTGTTAGAAGGCTGGCATGAGTGATTGTTGGGGTGGTGTGCGACATTCCTCTGATGAGGAGGAAGAGGTTAGTACCCCAGGACGTATCCTTGTAGTTAGCCGAATGAGATGCTTGCAGGCATAAACAACATGATGAGCACACATTACAAATGGATAGAGGTCTGTACATGAGTGCCTTGCTGGCTTGCATTCTTGCTTGTGTGAATTCAGTTTGAGTACTGGATGGAGATGCCAAAATGGTGAAATGAAAGAAAAGTTCTCAATCACGGTGCGACATTTGTGAGAACCCTTTCCCAGCTTTTACTGCTGATGGAAGAATGTTCTATGGCATTAGGGAGAAGGTGAGTCATTCTGAACATCTGTGGGGTTGAAACTACTCTAACAATGAAAGGTTTTACTTCTAAGTCATCATGGCAGCTTTTATATTTCTTATTTATCTTTGGCAAGTAGGATAGTGTGATGATAAATCCGTCTCATAAAATGAAGTTTTCACTCCTGATTTTTGTTGAGCGTGTCAGAAATATAAACAGCTGCTTAGCTTCCATTTACTGGCAGGAGTATTAATTCTGTCCATAGACTCCCTCAAGTCATGCAGTCTTTTAATATTAATTATTTTTCTTGCTGGTGACTATAATGATGTGCCTTGGTTGAAATCGTGGTTATTTAAATATTAGAGAGCTTGTTTTTGTTACACAGGCTGACATGTCTTATGGCCTCTTTTCCAGATTTATCCATCACAGCATTATCCCATTTTATATCTTGTATGTAAACAATTAATTGACAACATGGCCCTTCAGATTTTTATCAAGTATATATTTTCCATTTCTTGTTTAAATATTATTCAACTATTAATTTTGACATGCTGTGCCAACACCCCATTAAATGAACTACACTTGGGAAGGTTCACTTACAGCGAATTAGTTCAAACTGAAGAGCTGTGTTTTTTTTAATTTCCATTTGGAATTTGGCTACTTCTGACACGAATGGGTATAATTTTGAAAGATGTATCACAACTCTACAGATCTGCAGGAGTCCAGCTGGACAGTAATGATGACGATGATTATGTTTTCTTGAAGGGAAAAAGGCCTGCAGATTACCTGCCCCAGAAAGTAGCCATTCTAGGGCAAGCAGTTCGCAGCAGAGGAGCAGGTCCAAGAAGGGATGACGGTTGCGTTGGCACATGTAGGTTCATCTACCAAACCAGTGCATGTCAAGTAGCCGCCCTACCCCTTGAGTTGCGGTGTGAGAGGTTCATGCAGCAATCTGGAGTTTTGGACAAGATTTTTAAACCAGAGAGGACTGCTTGCTATTCTAGTAGGTCGAGATAAGAAAAAATATGGTCTTGTTTTCTTCACTTTGGCTGTGACAGCAAGCACTCAGACAGGTAGTGGCAGGAAAATATTTATTTTTTTATTGCAAAAAACTATTGTTTTATGTTTTTGAGTGCTTCAGGAGCCAGGAGCGGAGGTCTAGATGTAAGAACGTTACTATATTTAATGTGAGGGAAGGGGCAGGCAGTTTGGATCTGCATGCCTTCATCTCACAAATTATTCAGTCTACCTTGGACGGACAGGAGGTTCCAAAGTGCACTGTATCTGTATATCTGTATATGCATATATATGTATGTGTGTGTGTGTGTGTGTGTGTGTGTGTGTGTGTGTGTGTATATATATATATATATATATATATATATATATATATATATATATATAAACATATGTATTGACACACACACGCAGACATACATATTATGTACTGATACAAATACACACACACGTATACTATTTGTGCCTGCATACTGCTTTACTTCCATGCACTGGATCGGCACTGCAAACTGTTGGTTATCTTGTGGTGTTATTATGTTATAAACAGCAGACTTTGACACTGTCTATTTTAACACAAGCACGAACATTTGTCTTGTAAATCTGCTGAAGTCATGAATTTGTACCGTCTCATTTATAATATATATTTTTTTAGTTCTGCAGTTTCATTGCATATTGATTTAATTTAGGTCATCATTTGGTGATATGTTCTTAGTTCCATAGGTATTTACCAAGCTAGTGACCGCAGGGGCATTTTTAAGCCCAGCCATGCATCCCAAATGTCTGACAAGTTCTGGTAGCTTTGCTAACCGTATGTAGGGGCTTGGGAGGTGAAACATTTACAAGCAGGGTCCTGGGAGTTCAACCATTTATTTAATACCTGTGTCCATTAGAGACACAGGTGTCATAGAGATGAATTTCCTATTCCCCATCCACTATTCCAAGTTACACTTGAATTGGGTTAGGAAGGAACTCAGCTTCACAGATGGGAATCCTGTTCCAGAGAAAGAATAATCTCTGGGATACATACCTATCTGTCCAGCAGGTCCTATTTATATCACAGGCAAGATTTAAGTCTTTAGAATGGGTAATTCTGGTGCTGTTTTTTGTGGATATGCAGGAGGTCCATCAGAGTAGGATCTGACAATCCCTTGTATTCCAGGCATAGATCTCCCCTCAACATCCTGTAGGAGTCAGAATACAGGGACAGGGCCTTGAGGCAGTCTGCATAGGACATGTTACCTATGCCCTGTATTTTTTTTAGTGAGGAACCTCTGTGGATGTTCTAGTTTTTGGATATACCTGGGTAGGTACATACCAAAGGTGACATTGTACTCAGTGATAAATGCCAAGTACAGTGTTTATAAGTTGCGCAACATAGAATGATTTCCTCACTACTGTAGACACATGATGGCCAAAGGATAGGTTACTGTCTATGTGTGTCCCTAAGTCCCTGACTACCAGGTCAGCTTTTTGGGTGTGTCGTCAATATGATAGTTACCAGGGCTGGATGACTTCCCAAAGGATACTATTTTGCATTTTTTAGCATTTAGTTTTTGTCCATGGCTCTGACACCAGTTATTTGCCTGTGGTAGCCCTTTCTGGAGGATATTTGTGTCAGTGGGGGTTTCAAGGACAGTTCCTAATTTGCAATCATCTGCAAATTTAATGATCTAGAGGCCATCGACATTGGACATTGGCCTTGACTTCAGAGAAGTAAAGGCCAAAAAGGAGCTGCCCCAGGACTAATCTCTGAGGGACTCCTCTTTTGACTGGCCTCTTTGTAGAGGTGGGCTCCTCAATTCTAACTTCCTGGGTCCTGTTTGTGAGCCAGCCAGCTAACTATCCACTGATTGACATAAGGGTTTGTTCATAGGTGTTTACTAGGCTAACAACCACAAGGGCCTTTTCAAGCCTAGCCATGTATCCCAAATCTCTGACAGGTTCTGATGATACCCCTGATAAGTGTAAACAGTGGCTTCGGAGATGAAATATTTACAAGCATGGGCTTGGGAGATGAACCATTTGCAGGCTGCCTGTGTCCATTAGAGACATCGGTACCAAGCCAGGGATGAATTTCCTTTCACCCCTTCAGTTATCCAAGTTACACTTAAATTGGGTTATGAGGAACTCTGCTTCACATGGACGGTGAGCCTGTTCTAGCGATACGGTAGTCTCTGGGGTACATACCTATCCTTCCAGCAGGTCCTATTTATTTCACAGACAAGGTTGAGGTGTAGGGTAATTCTGATGCTGTTTGTTTTGTGGATATACAGTAGGTGCATCAGAGTGGGGTGACAATGCCTGTATGCCAGGCATAGATCTTCCTCAAAAGGCTGTAGGAGACAGAATACAGGGATAGGGCCTTAAGGTGGTATGCATAGGAAATGCTATTTTCATATGGGATGATCAAAGGCTAGATTGCTGTCTATGTGTGCCACTAAGTTTCTTGAGTACTGGGTCAACTCTAAGGGATTTATTGTCAATATGGTTGTTACAAGGGATGGATGACTTCCCGAAGGATACTTTTAGCCACTTCTTGGTATTTACTTTTAGTCTATGGCTCTGATACCAATTATTTGTCTGTGTCAGCCCTTCCTGAAAAACATTTGTGTCAGTGTGGGATTCAATGACAGCTCCTAATTTGCAATCATCTGCAAATTTAGTCAGCCAGAGGCCATTGACATTGGCCTTGACTTCATAGAAGTAAATGTCAAAAAAGGAATGGTCCCAGGATTAATACCTGAGAGACTCCACTTGTGACTGGCCTCTCTGTATAGGTGGACTCCCCAATTCTAACTTCCTGGGTCCTGTCTGTGAGCCAGTTTGCTATCTACTGGGTGACATAAGCATTTGTACCTAACCTCTTGAGTTTGTCAACAATGGCTGAGTTGGGTATGCCTTGGCCAGATCATAATCTTGCAGATCCTAGCTCCTGATAAACAACTGACAGTGACTTTCTCCTTTCTCACCCTGGAGAGAGGGACATCAGTTTGTCTCACAATAGAGTTTTCAATGAACAAAATGCTGGATTGCATGGTGGCTTGCCTTATGGGCTTAAAAATAGAGGCTCCATGGGATGTGGCTATATGTGTTGATATGGGTGTTGTTTCAAAAGAGTGCATTCGGGTTGCTGAGTGTATTTTTTGTGTGTACTTCATCTAGGAGGTCTTTGGGGTTTAGGAAGTTTACATTTAAGTGCTTCAGCATATGTGAGTCTATGTGTCTGCTTTGTATTGTGTGTAATGGATGCAATCTTATTGACATTAGGAGTACTTTCATGTGAGCTAATCTCTTGAGTTTGTCAGTAGTGCCTGCGTGGAGTATTGCATCAGATGTCTTGGCCAGGTCAAGGTAGGCAGAGTGAACCATTTTATCCTCAACCAGAATGAGTAGGCATGACCTGCCCTTGAAACCAGACTAGGTTGGGTCCAGTGTCTGGAGGTTTCATATGTCATTTTTTATTATTTCCATGATATTTCTTTCCTTAGCTTTGCACATGAGACTTGGGGGTCTGTAGTTTCTAGGGTCTGTAGATGGCCCAGCTTTGTGCAGGGGTTGATAGTTGCTGTTCTCCATTCATGAGGTATGAAACCTGTTTGGAGGCTACATTTAAATAGCAATTCCAGAGGGCTTGGTAGGTCATGTTTCATGCTGTTTAGAGGGCATCATGGGATATTTTCTGTTCCCATTGATGTAGTGTTCTTGGCCTTAGAGTGAGTATTAAAGACCTGTTCCCTACTGATAATAGGGGAGTTATATTTAATGATATTTTCTGAGTGAATGTTGATGGGGAGAGAGGGATAAATTTGGAGCTGATTTTGTTGGCTAGTAAGTTTGCCTTTGTGTTCAGTATAGGTGGCTCCATTTACAATGAGCTTTGCACCAAATTGTGTATTGCCTGTGAGGTTGCGGACATAGCTAAACAATGCCTTGTGGTTGCCCTTGGCCCAGGAGGCCAACTTTTCCTCACATTTGGCTGTGGTAGACTTTATTTGTCCTCTGAGTAGTTTGTTTAGTTTGAGTGTGCTTTTATCCTGCTGGGTGCTGTACCTCTTAATTTTTGCCATGATCTGATTTATTCTGTTATACAGCCTATTGATGTTGTGATTCCAGCAGGGTGGCTTGTTTTTTTGAGTTAGCTCTCCTGGTGGGTACAGCTGCCTCTATGCAGCTATTAACATGCTTGTGTAGGGTTTCTGTGAACAGTTCCATGTAGGCAGCAGTGTTCCCAGGGTTTATGGGGGCTTGAAATTTTGCCAGGTTATCACTTAATAGTAGGGGGTTAGCCTTAGAGTAGTTTCTGAGTATTTTATTTATTTTATTTTACATTTGTTTACTGGGAAAGTCCGACTGGACACGGGTCCTTTTTCACCAGAGGTCCGGGGAGAAAAGCTCCAATTAATACATAATGTTTACATAAAATCATAAATCACATGGCAATAACATACAAAGTACTATGATGCAGTTATTGCTTAACATAAAATGAATAGGAAATGCAATGGCACATAGCATAGTAGTTAGAAAATGAAACAGAAATGCAAGAATACATGGAAAAATGAACAGTCAGTGTACATGCTTTCTCATAGGTTGTGCAATCAATTTAAAAGTAGAACTGGAGTACAATGGAATAATGCAGAAGTATATAAAACAAGTAGTATAAGATAGAGAGACTAGGTTGTCTGTTTCAGGGTTAGCTGGGGTCCATCCTTTATTTTTACTTCAAAGGAAACCATTTTATCATCTGACCTTACCAATAAAACATTACAGTAGAGGGTGTGTAGCACTCTGCCATATTAGTGAGGACCAGATCCAGTATGGTTGCACCGCTGGTTGGTGTATTGACAATCTGTTCCAGGGAGTTTGTGTTTACAAAATCCAGGAATCTCTGTGCTTGTACATTTGGTATCATATATGATTCTTAATTAATAATGGGATAATTAAATTTGCCCATGGGTATGGTATTGAGTTGGATAGTGAGTATTTTCAGCAAGTTTAAATACATTATATGGATTTCCTGGGTCATAGATGGGGACCTATAGCTTACAAGGAAGGGGTATGGGACTATGCCTATGGTAATTTCAGTGTGGAGAAGCTCAAGTGCATTGTTGTGTTTGACCACCCTTGAGGCATATTTATTTTTTATTGAATGTGAGACCCATCCACCTTTAGTCCCCGTCTGTGTAGTAGCTGGTCTAAAGGTGTGAAAGGCATTATAACCTCGCACTGTCACTGTGCTCTCCGTGGCTTTAAAGCACGTCTCAGTGACTGTACAGACATCAGCATTCTCTAGGGTGAAGACAGCTTCTAAGAGAGTGGAGTTTTTGTGGAGACTCCTAGCATTGAGCTGTAATGTCTTTAGATTTTCTTGGTTTTGATTTGCTATGTCAAAAGTACTTTCAGTTAGGCATTGCCTAAAACAGGTACTATGGGGTAGAACAGTGTTTTGGCTAATATTCAAAAGCCTAGAGGGGAGAGATGCAGACCATCCATGGCAAAGCAGGTGGTCTGACCATTTCCTTCCATGCTGACAAGTATTGCACCCCCTTAGAATGACACCAGGAACTAAGCCAATTATTAAAGTCAGCCAGCCAGCTTTTGTTTGTATCGTGAATTATCCTTGGAGAAAGTAAAATGTTGCTCAGTGCTAGGCTCATACCAGCCTGGGGCAGGTATTCTGAGAGCTCAGTGATGTCTCTCTTCAGATAGTCGTACTTAACTGCATAAACACTTGCAGGTATAACACGTAGATATTATAATAGAAAATCTAAGAGTTTAGTTCACAAATGCTAGCTTAGCACTGTATTTCAAGAGCTCAGCAGACCTACCATGGAATTGCATCCCCACTGGTCAAGCTTTCACTTCTACATATATATTAACACCCTGGTTTTAAAAGTACATAGAGGTGGACTAAAGTAATTATACCAGAGAGATGGAACTCCGAGGTCTTCCATATTTTAAACTATAGCAGATTGGGGGAGGGGCTGAGGGTGGGGTACTAGACCACGAATAGGCCACTAATTTCAGGAGTAAAGATAAGTCTGACGAAGAGTTCACTGAGGTGAAGGTTACTGTTTGGCTGAGATGATTTCTGTGAAGTATTGTATCCTCCTGACAGTATATTTCTTCATATCAGTAGCGATCCATCTAATTTTTGATGTGACTTCATACACTTTAGACTTCAATTTATAATTGTATCTTTATATGATTACTGGATTAGAAACAAGCATTTTCCAAAGAGGCTGGGATGACTCCTGGTTGGTAACCAAGTTTAGTAATAGATACAAATTATCTCACCACTGGTCAGTAAAGCTCACGTTTAGCATAAAAATGTCTGCTGCTTTCCCTAGCAGAAGGCACTTTGTATAGTTCCTGATGTCTTTCCTTTTCCATCCAACTGGTATGGTATATTGACTAATACTTTGAGACATAGACACTGCTAACAGGGTGGGGTAGTTAATGTGTTTCTGACCGTACAGAATAGAAACTGTATGTCATTCTGTCATTCTCTGAAGAAGACTGGGATAGCAGACTCTATGTTGCTTTAACTTAACCCTTCACACACCTGACTCCAATGCCTATCCTTAAATCCTGTATGAGGAGATTCCAAGAAAAGTTCAGTGGCAGACTTGCTAGTTGATGTTACTGAGACAAGAGACTGTTAGACGAAATATTACAAAATGGCCGAGTTTTAGGTATAAATTTGTTTGTGAAGAAAAGCTATTACACTAGCTTTTGTCCTTAGAGCAAAATAAGGGCATTTATTGGCAGCGCAGACACAGTTGTATCCACTTTAAGTTCAAAAAAAATGTAGAAATGGTTGCAGAATATGCAAGTAGAAAAATGTTTCATAAAAGTTTCTAGTACTTTCTAGGAATCTCTGTGCTTGTACATTTGGTATCATATATGATTCTCAAATAATAATGGAGTTGGATAGTGAGTATTTTCAGCAAGTTTAAATACATTATATGGATTTAAACTTAAAGTGTATACAACTGTGTCTGCACTGCCAATAAATGTGTTTAAAGTCATCTTCTGTTAGTAAATTGATTCATGAATATTTATATATGTTTACCTGCACCATTGCAGCCAGCATTGACAATCCATTTTCACCTGTCTTCATAAACCCTTTGTCTGCAGCTGTTCCCTTTTGATAATATAAGCCAGAGAATATGGGGAAGGCAGCATTTCTTAGAAGCTGCTGCTTGGAGCTGAAGATTGTCTCATCTGTCACCTTGTCATTTGAATGTGACGACTGCACCCATTTGGTGCCAACTGCCCACAGCAGCAAGAGAAAGATAAGATCTTGAAATGTACACTTAATTGCATTTTGTGTGTGTGTGTGTGTGTGTGTGTGTTCACATAGCAGTTGTGAGCAAGTCACGTAAATAATTTCAGATTTCTCTAATCTATCTATTCGTTTCTCCCTCTGGGCCTAAAGTGACACATTCATTTTTCACCTTCTCCTTTTGGATCATAAAGAGCTTAAAGAAAGTCTGTGTACGATGTTTTTTATAAATCTGAGCTTCTTTCTCTCATTTATAACCCCACCTGTGCAGCAATACATACAATATAAGACTAGTAGGGAAATAGTTTCTATGCAGTGTCTGCCTTGCACAGTTTGCATCCTGAAACATTTAACTGGAATGCAGCACATCTATAATGCACCTTATAATGGGAACAGGTTCATGTAACTGGGGCCGTACTTATGTTTTTGGTTTGTGCAGTTAATGTTTTCATAGAATAATTTTGTAAACTAAAGTGCAGAACAGAAAAAGACAAGCCACAAAATCAGGAAAGCAGACAATGAACCACAATGTCACTTTGTTAATAGAGAGAGCATCAAATTCTGGTGCATGTGAGGTAGCAGGGTTAATGTCAGATAAGTGTCACATAGCTGGTACTAACGTATGATTTCCTTTTTTGCTTCACCTGTTTATTGATTGTTTGCAAACTGCAGATTCTAGTAGGGCCCTGAAAGTCACCAGCTAACACTTCATCACTGCTCGTGTTGACTTCTGAGTGAGTGACATCTGTTTTTTGCTTAAGTCTATGCATATTGTAGAAAGCATAGCAACCCTGTGCATGCTTTCTTGACTGGCTTCCCAAATAGACTGATTGACAGTAGCTGTAGAAACGAGTATGTTTTACCAGGTTATTTTCGCTTTTATTCTGTGATTCTCCTAGTTTAGCATCCCTGCACGTCACAGGATTTCGCAGTATCGAGGTGCTCTTTACATTACCTTTTATACATACCAGGTGTCTGCACTGAATGACGTAGTAGCCCAGAACTCCCCCTAAATGTCACATCTATTTCTCCCCTAAATTGGTTGTCAAAATCTAACAGAAATGTTTAAATGATCATATATTTGAATCTGTTTTTAATAGAAGATATGAAGATATTCAGTTACTGTTTATTTATTTCTTTGACATTTGTTAACCGGGAATGTCTGACTGAGCATGAGCCCTTTTTCAACAGAGGCCTGGGGAGAAAAGCTCCACAAAAAAGAAGTGATACAAATAGTAAAAGTCAAGATTTTACAATGATTATACTAAGCTTTGAATACATTTATAAATGTAAAATACTGAAGTAATATTACCTGCAAACAGTAAGTATAAAATGAAGATCCAGTGTAGGCCAGTCTGCAATACGATACAGTTCAGACAAAGGAAGTTAATGTGAAAGTTCGAAGAAAGACTTACGAGTGCTTAGATAAAAACAAACGCGTAAGGGTAAGGAAATTAAGAACAGTAAACCGAGGAGACAGGTAGGGTTTTGGCAGGTGCAGATCGAAGAGTTCTGTAGATTTTCTTTTAGTGCTGTTTTAAATTCATTAGTGTAAGAGGCAGTTCTGATGGATGACGGTAGGTTATTCCAAATAAGGGCAATTGAGTAACTAAAGTAGACCAAATGCCAGTTTAGGTTTGTAAATGTTTGAGTGAAGTTGATCTCAACTCCTAAGAGTCCAAATAAGAGTATAATAAGAGAAGAGGGAGGCTATACTAGGGCAGGAGGTAGGTTTGTTCAGAATAGTGTGGATGATGCTCTGTCAAGTAAGTAAAAGCTGGTGTGAAAACTCTAACTAGTTCATAGATTTGCGAGAGAGGCAATGATGGGAGTTACAGGGCTGGTTTGCTGCAAACCTGACTACTTTGTTGTAAGTTCTAGCTTGTTTTTTAGTGAGGATTCTAAGTTAATTAAGATTTGAAAACCATCTTCTTCTTCCAGCTTTTCCCAGTTAGGGGTCACCACAGCGGATCACCTGTCTGCTCATGATTGGCAGTGGAGTTTTACGGTGACGAGCTGCCAGCCCAGCGCCCAATCTTCCATGGAAGGCACACACATGCATGCCCTCACACCCAGCGCCAATTTAGAGTAAAAGACAAGAAGAAAAGCATAAACAAGGAAGAGTCTAGAATCTGAAAAGGAATTTCTTTACTTCTGTAGACCAAGCCACGTTTTTGGTGTCTTTTTTGTACAATGATGGATGCGTAGGCAAACCTGAGTTGATCATCAATAACTACACCTAGGATCTATGTGATTCAACAGTATTGACAGTACTGTTAAGAGATGAGATACAAAAATTAAACTTAAGATGAGTGAGAGATATGTAGGGAGAAGTAGGGGAGGTTTGTTTTGGGGGGATTGAGAATAAGTTCATTATTAGTAAGCCAACTTTCAACAGGGTGGAAAGAGTTTTGAGTTAAGCTGAGCAGGTCAGGGATGTTATCGCAAATGGATATGATTACGGAATCATCAGCTTATTGTATAAGAGAACAATTAGAACAGCAGGTATGAAGGCAGTTAGTAAGAATGTTGAAAAGTAAAAGACTCAGAATACAGCCTTGCAGAACACCTGTCTTTATGGGGATAAAAGGAGACACAGAATATAGCCATTTTACAGAATGCTGTCTATCAGTGAGATAGCTAGAGAACCAGGAGATAGTAGGATTTGAGAGATTAAGAGCAGACCATTTTGAAAGGAGGTTAAAGTGAGAAACTGTGTCAGAAGATTTAGAGAGATCTAAAAACAGACCAGAAACAGGTTTATCATCTCTGGTTCAAGAGAGAGTTTGAGTGAGGGAAATAAGGGCTGTAGTAGTACTGTGATTAGAGGGAAGCCATGTGGGTGGAAGTAAGTAAATTTTCTTGAAGGAGATGGCCCATGAGGTGCTTGTGTGCACATAATGATGTGTAATGGCGATATCTGAGGGTTCCTCTGCACGGGGCTGACTATTTTATCTTCTTTCTGTGGACTCGCATTGGCTGCTGCTTTTATTAAGCTGGGGTTCACATGCTTGCAGTGAATCCAACCTTTTGTTCACATCCTGGTGCATCCATTCACCGATATAAGATGGCACACTTCTCAGGATTCTAAGCTTTCCCAGTTATTAACCATGGAGTTATTACATGTGAAAACACAAAGTCAGCACAAAGGATTAAAAATATATGTTTAATAAAAATCCAGAAACTCACAGGTGGAGTTAATAACTGTTTATGAAAACAAAAATGTTAAATACTTGCATCTCTTGCAAGATGCAAGTCAAGTGTTTTTCAGAAGAAGTATTTCCTTCTCTCTCTCTAGCAGGATACAAGGGAGTTACAGGACTCACTGGAAACATCCCTAAAGCATACACACAGCAGACTCCTCCAATAGGCAGTCCAAGTCCACTCAGTCCAGCCAGTGTTTATTTAGGACAAACTGTGTTCCACCTCTGCCTTTGTGCTTTAAGAGTTACAGGCATGCAGTCTTCTGCGTGTATTTTAGCCTGCATAGTGACTAATCTGAACACAAGTTCTAACAGACACTGACATTTACTCTATTTATTTCTCTTATATTTTCTTCACTTCTTCTAGACTTCCTACTCCCGTTCTTTATATCCTCCTGTCTTTTTTCAGTGAAACTGCATGCCTTCGAGGAAGTCATGCTTGGTCTCCCCTTTCCTTTATTTCTCCTTGAAAGAGACCGTTATTAAATCACTTTCAGCTCTGAGCTAGTATTTGTCCACAGTCAACACTCAGCTATCTCTTTAATGCCTTTTTTTTTGCTATAAAAGTGTTCCTGTAAGCAAATGGATATGTGTATGTAACAGTGAAGTCTGCAGTCTGAACACCAGTCTGTGGACTACGTTTTTATGTAAACTATAAATATTATGGCAGCCTAAAACAAAGAACCTTTTCTACTATAACGGCTCCATTTTCTTAGACCAGAGCAGTCCAATTAGTACTTTCTCCTTTTACTGTGCTCCACTTATTGTTTTTATTAGTCCACTTTCTCCTTTCCTTAAGTTTATTTCTTTTCTTGTATAACCACTTTTAGTAGAGCCTATTGCTTGTTTCTGTGATAATTTACATGCATGTTCTTTCTACTGCATCACCCTCTTTTGTGCTTTATACCGCACTCACCCCGCACTCGCTCATCATTCATTCCTACTCTCTCTTTAGCAGGGTGCAAGGGAGTTACAGGGTAGGTGATAAAAGACAGTTTGTGTGAAGTTTGTTATATTTACTTTACCAGTTGATTGTGTTTATCTAACTGGTACTTTGCAGACACTGTTGCTGATCCTAATTTCTACCTGTATATGTACCTTCTGTTAAGTATGATTTGTAACCATATTTCGTACTTTAGTTGATTATTGTCATCAGTTTTTGTAATGGTGCCCAGTACTTGTCAGCATAATTCCACTGTATTTCATACTGACTAGTTGCTTATTTTACTAGCCTAACTCTTTACAACTAATGTTAAACAAGCTAGAAAGGTAACCTAAATTGTAGAGATCTCATAGCACTACCATGTCCCTTCATTGCCAAAAAGCTTTTGTTGGAATGTAAGTTAAAGTAAGTGCTTGTTAAAACTTCTGTTCATTTTAAAGTGCTTGTGACATTAGAAGCAATTTTTTCCTGTTATCATCCTTAAATTTTTAGTGTTCCCTTGTTGTTCTGGTACTAAAAGGCTGCTTTTTATAAGATTAATGTCATTCATTGGTAAGGATGATAACAAAATAGTCCTCTTGGTTTCCTTCTGAGGATGTCTTGTTTAAGGTGGTAAGCTAAGTGGCCCCATCACAGCAACTGTATTACAAAAATTCATTTATACATTTATTAAGAAACAGCTTACAATTTCAGTATATTTACTGGTGACAGTGTTATGTTGCATATAGTTCATCCCACAATCACTTGGATTTTTACTGCACCTTGAATACATCATTTTTTTTTTCAATAGGTTCACTAAAACATCCGTAAAGCAAACACACAGTAAACACACAGTAAGCTCATAGTCTGTCTCAGTTCACTCAATCTACCCACCATTTATTTAAGACAAACTCTGTACCACCTCTGCCTTTGTGCTTTAAGTAAGTGTTGGGGGCAGCCAGTCTTCTGCATATATTTTAGCCTGCATAGTGACTAGTCTGAACACAAGTGCTTCAGCATCCCAGTTTGTAGGCAATAGCCTTATAGTCTGTAAACCCTCCTCTACTGACATCCTGCTGGTCATCTTTTACTCTGTCCTTCCTAACAGACACTGACATTTACTCACACCGCTCTTACTCAAACTGTTTATTTCTCTCATATTTTCTTCACTTCTTCTAGACTTGCTACTCCCGTTGTTTATATCCTCCTGTCGTTAGTGGAACTGCATGCCTTCAAGGAAGTCACCTTGGTCTCCATTCTTCCGTTCTCATTTCTCATTGCTTGAGACAATTACTAAACCAGTTTCACCTGTGCCAGTATTTGTGCACAGTCAACATCAATTCAGTGCACTCAGCTGTCTCTTTAGTGTGCATTTGTCTATAGACGTCTCACTGCGAGCAAATAGGTATGTATGTAACAGTGAAGTCTGCAGTTTGAACACTAGTCTGTGGGCTATATTTTTATGTAAATTATAGATATTATGGTAGCCTAAAACAAAAGATATGTTCACTATAACAGCTTCATTTTTTCTTAGACCACAACAGTCCCATTAGTACTTTCTCTTTTTTAATGCACTCTCTTTGTTGTTTGTAGCTGTCCAATGTCTCCCTTCCTTAAGTTTATTTCTCTTCTTCTGTAACCACTTTTAGTTCTGAGCCAGTAGTTTTTTCAGAGCTGAACTCCTGCATTCTTGCTTACTTTTTTCATTGTTTTGCTTATCTATGGGGGTTGGGGTAGCCTTTGGACTTTGCATTTCAGAGTCCATAGAAGCCTCCTTACATTACACAGCTGTTCAAACAGTCAAGTGCAAATTTTTACTGTTATCACCATTAGTCAGGTCAAGGTGATATTGGACTACTTCTCTTACTAAAACTGTGTCCTAGAGCAACAAAACAAGACTTTCATCTACTAGCACAGAGGCCTTTTAAACAACATTGCTCCTTTTACTTCTCCTCTCTCTCTCTCTCTCTCTCTCTGCCTCTCTCAGCTGATTTGTGGCTGTTTAATTTCAGTCACTGATTGTTTTTTTTCTCTTTCTCTTTTGCCAGGTTTTCAACCTGCTTCATTCACCCTTGCTAACACTTGGGCCCACTCCGCTCTCCTACCCTACCCTCAATTCCCACCCACTCATACCAATACCATCAGTTCCCTCCAAAAGAAAAACAATTAATGTAATTATTCCCAGTAGTAACACCCACTCTAGTTTACCACCCAAGACTGTCTCTGAAACTGTCTTAAACCTTGCCCCCTTTAATTATCAAATTACATCTCTACAACTAACCCACTACCCTCCTAACATTTTCTAATCCTAATTTATGGCAAAGATAACCCCAAGTTAAATAAAATGCCCGTAACTCAGATTATTTTATTATTCCTCTTCACTCTACTAGCCTTTGTAGTCAATGATCAAATCCACCTCCTTCAAATACTTAGGACTTCAACCAATCTTCACAAAAAATACCAACATCTACTTAGCCTGTCTTTCTCCATAACACCCTATCTCTACAAAAAATATGATTTATTTAACTATAAATATCTCAAAACTAACTCTCTAAATTTATGATCAAATACCAAACCTAGACCAAAATGTAACTGGCCAAACTCTTTCTTGTGTACAATATCAATTAAAAAAAATAACAGAGATATTCACCCCAACCCAGATCCTACTGTTCATAAAGCCATTACTTCCATCCCCAAAATAATCCAGTCACTTAATACATATAAAAAAACAGAATCTAAACTCACCTAATTATGAACCTAAGAGGTATGTCTAATAAAATCCATGACTTGCAAGCCCACCTTGCCACGTACACTTCTGACGTAGTAAAAGCTACTGAAACCTGGTTATAAAAAGAAGGAAAGGATAATGAGACCCCTCGCTGTGATGAGACCCCCCGCTATGATGGACCAAACAAGCGTGCAAATGGTGCAGTAGTCGTCTATAAACATTCCCTAACCACCGCCTTACTTCCACAGGAAATTCCCACATTTCTAACAACACTCTTAAAGTCAACATTAAGAAAACTGTATGTTTAACAGCAATTTATATACCACCAGGGAATAACACTGATACTGCTGAAACCATCCTGTATTGGATATCCCAACAAATTAACCATGGAACTATAATCCTTGCAGACTTAAATGTGGACTAGCAACTCATAAATTTTACTACCCCTGCTGAAGCCACAAACTTGTACAGCTTCAGACAATTAATAACCACACATACTAGGAATCAACAAACCTCTAGGGAAGACTCTCTGCATTACACTGGATTCTCACAAACTGATAAAAGTAGGTTGCCTCTCAGATAGCATAAGTGACCACATATCAACATATGCCATTAGAGCTTACCATAACCTAGATAAACATATTATCTATAATCAAATAAAAAATCCAACTGATTGAAGCAAAGATATTTTCGGTGAAACACTTAAAACAATATAATTGGAACATACTTAGAACAATGCTACTAGATACTGCTGTACAATACTTTAATAATATATTCGTACAGACCTTAAATAATCTAGCACCAGTATGTAATAAGAGAGTAAAGGTCCAATTCCACACCATAGCTGACAAAAGAAACAAAAAAAAAATCACGATAAAAATGGGTAAATCCTTGAAAAACTGGTATAAAAATAAAACTCAAAATGCCTTCCAATGAGACTTCCAAAATGGCTGCAAACTGAGTAACGGTTTAATTCTAGCTCTACCAGTTGCAAAATAGAAACTTAGCAAGTATAGCCAGTAGACCTAGATTTCTGGGTAAATTTTCAATAATTCACTAATAAGTGCACTACCTGGATGCCAGGAAAAAAGAAATACAAAGAAACTGAAGGAAAATCAGCTACAAAAGGTGATGAAAAACACTGACTGGAAAAAGTACTGCAACTGTTCAGCAAAAAGCAGTGCAAGTTCCACATATGACTTCAAATAACCTAGAGGAAATTATAAGGCATCTGCACACAGACTTGACTAAAATAAATGAAACATTGATGGAGTATATCACCTCAAACAATAAAAGGCTTGAAAAAATAGAAGCTTTAAACAGATATTCAGATAAGGTGATAAAACTGTAAAACTCAGAGGTCAAAATAAAGAAAAGACTGGCTGAAAATGAGAATGTACAAGAAGAGCTGTTTCAAAAAATAATAAAATTAAATTACTGAGCACATAGAGAAAACCTACAATTTTCTGCTGTACCCAGGAAACTGGAAGGAATGGACATGTTAATTTTATGAAAGCTAATTAAGTAACTGGACTGGTATTCCACATCAGGAGTTGTTAATTGAAAGGGTACATTGTGTGTTTTCTCCAAATCTGTCTATGAGAAAACAACCTAGACTTTTAATAGTAAAGATGCAATGCAGAAGGAGTTAATTCTGGTACGACTGCAGCAGAAGGAGAAAGAGCTAAACGTGGGAGACGGCAGATTGTGAAGAATGACTACTCATTGTACACCAGGCAGAAAAGGAATACATTTATCATTATTCAGGAACAACAGACAATCAGACAGTCTGATAAAGCGAAATGGCTTGGAGAAATAGTTTTTCTGAAAGTATTCAAGTGTTTTCATAGCTGAGAGAGCTATACAAGTAAGGCAAAACCAGACAGCACTTAATAGAACCACAGAGTGTGCCATGTGTCTTAGCATGGATAACCTTTCTTTTAGGTTATGTCAAGCAGTTGGGAACATTTGTTCCTATTAGGAGGGTAAAACTTCAATATTTGAAGATGTGCATAGATGTTCTTCATGTTTCACTGTTGCAGTCATCACATTTGGGCTATCTGCCTGCAGGTAGCCCTCAGCCGGCCAGAATATCAGAGTCTTTGATTCCTGCATCAGATGCTGTCTCTTCCATGACGTCAGGGGTATAAAATATTCAGCCGACACCATTACATCAGTCTTTCTTGCCGCTCGGTGTCCGAAGCAGAAGCAGTTCACAAGTGTCGGTCGGCTGACTCCTGAAATTTTCATTTTTGAGTTTCAGAACTGAAGTCTTCCAAAAGCTAAGTACCCCATTGGGGATCCTTTTTCTTGCTCTTAACCAATATCAGTAAAAGTTAACAATTGTATTACCTGTGGAAGGCAAATACCTCATAAAGATTTTCATTCGTACTGCATTCCTTGCCTAGGCCCAGACCACGACATCCCTCGCTGTCGGTTTTGTGCCTTATTCAGCCCCTGAACTATTCGTCGTTGGTCTATATTTGCAGCAAATTATTTTGGTACTTGGTTTAACTATCCAGAAATGGCTTTGGTAAGTCATCCGACTACCGATATTCTGAAAAAACGTAAGAATAAAGACAGAGACAGACCACATAGGTCCAAACCTGCTGACGACGCTTCCGTTAAGCTAGTCGCCAGTCCATCGGTACAGGCTTCTGAGGGTGTATTCAGGCCTACACTTGCATTTTAAACCGACACCATCTTTTTCATCCAGGCCTAAAACTCAACCCACACCTAGAAAATCGACATCCAAACCGCATGCTCAGGCTCATATTCCTAAAAAACAAATGCTTAGAATGGCTGAAGATCTTATTACCTTAATTAGGGAAAGCCAGCCTTCCCTCTCTAAGAGACCTAGAACTGATTTTCCTTCTGATTCTTCTGATCAGGAATCTGATATTTCTGTGTCTTCTGATTACCAGGATTTACCCCTTTCTACCTGTGAGGATGTGAGGATTCTGATGCAGAGGATTCCATTCCCTCTGCTTCCCATCTAGAAGATTTCTCTTTTGGTGAAACCTTGCACACTCTTAGGGAGCATTTCTGCTGGGAAAGCCAGGATTACTCTGACTCCAAAAAGAGGCCTAGGGGATTCCTAATCCTTTCTCAACGTAGGCCTTTTGCTATCCCTCCTGTTCTGGACATTATAGGTGATGTTTTCTTGAAATCTAGCATTTCCCCAGACACTTTACCTCCAGCTCCCAGAAAACCTGACAGATATTACAGAGTACCTAACACTCACACGTTCCTCTTCAAGAATTCTACTGTGGATCCAGAGACCATTTCCCAAGGAATAAAGGGCATTAAGGCTACTGCTGCCAAAAACCCTACCCCTTCTGATAGAGTTTCTAGAGCCTTGGACAGATGGGGTAAGAAGGTATATACTTCTGCTACTTTGGCCATTAGGGCTTTAAATTACCAGTTTCATATGTTAAAGTATCAGCAGCGTATTATGGGACTGCTTAAACAGAAAATGATGTTGATTCCTGACTGTGCTGAACACAAAGAATTACAGGATTTAATGTATTCTGCAGAACAAGTTGGTAAACATACTTTGCAATGTGGTTTTGATTCTTTAGAAGCATCTTGCAGGGCTGCTGTCACTGGGTCTGTACTTAGAAGGCATGTTTGGCTTAAGGAGCAAAACTTGCCAGATCATGTTAAAGCTAAATTACTGGATGCTCTCTTAAACCAAGATCACCTGTTTGGCAACAAAGCAGAAGTCCTCAAAAAGATGGAGGAAAAAGCTAAGTCTTTGCAAACTGTTAAAGATTTCCTGCAAGTACAGCCTCCCAGATTTAGTAGACATTGGCCTTCAAAGAACTGGTCCTTTCCAGCCTCTTCCAGGCTTTCTCAGTCCAAACCCAGGAACAGCAGACCACCTAGGTTACAGTCTTAGGCTACGCACAGGCCTAAGCAGTGGAGGCTCCCACTTCCAAAGCAGGGAGTAGTAAGACCCCCCCCACAGAAAAATGGCACAATGACTTCACCTTAACCCTTCCAAGCCCGGGTTTTGAATATAGTTTCCCAAGGATACAGATTCCACTTCCACACCCTACCAACCCCAAATCAGTGGGCAGAGGCTAAACAGCAGGTTCTCTCTCTTCTAAGTATCAGGGCTATTCAACCTGTTCCAGCAGTAGAAAGGGGACAAGGTTTTTATTCAAGACTTTTCCTGGTACCCAGAAAAGACAGCCCCTGGCATCCTATCCTGGACCTCTCTATTATAAACACCTTTTTGAAAATCCCAAAATTCAAAATGCTAACACTTCAACAGCTGCTTCCTATGATAGGCAAAGATGCCTGGGTGGCAACCTTAGACTTAAAGGAAGCTTACCTGCACATTCCAATAAGGGAATCTTGCAGGAAATACCTACGCTTCAGGACAGGCTCCATGCACTTTCAGTTCATAGGTTCATACTAGGCTATCTGCCCTAGGGCATTTATAAGCTGATAACTTCTTCCATGTTTAATGGTATGACTATACATTTTTGGCATTTAGCTTAAGGCTATGGCTCTGGCACCAGTTATCCATTTCTATGAGACCTCTGGAGGATGTCTGTGTCTGATGGACTCACCTGGGCATCTGAGATGTTTGGGAGGCTAATGGTGACTAGTTGTTCCATAGCATTTGAGTTTATGAACCTCCAGTTCACTGCACTTCCCTTTGGCTTATCTACTGCGTCCAGGGTATTCATAAAGTGTCTAGCTCCAGCCATTGCATTTTGCAGTCAGAGAAATATTCAAATATACCCATACTTGGATGATTGTCTGATTCAGGCAGAAAGCCAGGAGTTGCTATTAAAGCATCTGATATTCATAAAGAAACTTCTAAACTCATTGGGGTACACCATAAATGAAAAGAAATCTCACCTAGTACCCTGCCAACAAATTTTATTCCTGGAAGCAAGCTTGAACACAACTTCCCAGATGGCTTTCCTCATCCCAGAGAAACAAGTTTATTTAACAACCTACTTCAAACAACTGGCCACAAAGACCCAGCTATCTGCAAGCCCTGGGGTTCATGGCCTCTTGCATTCTACGAATTCCATATGCAGGACTGCATATGAGGAAACTGCAATGATATCTAAAAAGCCTATGGTGTCCACATTCTCAGGACCTGGAATCAATGATTCCTATCATTCCTTGTGTGAAGACAGAGTTCTTTTGGTGGGCAGAGGCCTGCTACCACAATAAAGGGTTCCCTTTCACTCTACCCCCTGCCGCCCAAACCCTAACAACAGACGCATCAGACTATGCATGGAGGGCTCACTTGGCAGGGCAGTGCATTCAGGGCAAATGGAACCGGAGACAGATGCACCTGCATATCAACCAAAAAGAAATGTTAGCTGTACAGAATTTCCTGACAGCCTTCAAGGACCACATTCTTCCAGGACAATTATTGGTAAAGACAGACAACATCACAGTTATGTGGTACATAAACAAGCAGGGGAGAACCCACTCATACCCTCTCTGCAGACTAGTCATGGCTCTGTGGTACACAGCCTTGAGCTACCAAGTGCAACTATAAGCTCAATTCCTGCCAGGCAAGCTAAATTCATGGTAGACAACTTAAGCAGAAATCTCATGGACCCACACGAATGGAAACTGGAACCAAAAATATTCAACCTCTTGAGGAACAAATGGGGGACCCCAGAGATAGACCTGTTTGCCTCCCCTCAAAACTACCAATTGGACAAATTTTGCACAATGACTTCCCACAGTCAAGCTTGGAAAGTGGATGCCCTGTCCTTTACCTGGGAAAGCCTCTCAGTTTATGCCTTTCCCCCTCTGCCTCTCCTCTCGAAGGTTTTGCTAAAGATCAAAAAGGACAAACCAAGGACTATACTAATTGCACTGGACTGGCCACACCAGCACTGGTACCCCCTCTTGCGCAGTATGACACTGCTGTAACCATGGCACCTGCCTCAGA
The DNA here is from genome assembly GCF_019279795.1 of Protopterus annectens. Classification (NCBI taxonomy): domain Eukaryota; kingdom Metazoa; phylum Chordata; order Ceratodontiformes; family Protopteridae; genus Protopterus; species Protopterus annectens. The sequence goes on along the minus strand of NC_056748.1, from coordinate 142,193,478 downwards.
CCCCTTCCCTGCTGTCCCAGCAGGTGGGCCAGATTCTGCACCCTCAGCTTCAAACCCTGAACCTTGCAGCCTGGCTAATTCCTTGAGCTCTCCAATAGCATCCCTCAGTAAGCAGGTGCTAGATGTCATTCTGGAGGCAAGGAGGCCTAGTACTAGAAAATCCTATGCTGAAAAGTGGAAAAGATAACTGTTTCTGGAGCCAGACTTGGGGGATGGGCACAACAGTGCGCAGCTTACCTCATATTCTTCAGTACTTAACAGAAATGCTCCACAAGGGCCTATCCTTCTCGTCTATTAAAATTCATTACTCTGCCATTTCAGCACATTATAATACTGAACCACCTCTCTTCTCTCACCCCCTGCTAAAGCAATTCCTCAGAGGGGCCAAAAAGTTAAGACCCCCCAGGAGAGCCCCTACTCCAGCCTGAGATCTTAACTTTGTATTGGAAAAGCTCACTCTCCTCCTTTTGAGCCAGCTGTGATTGCAGAGTTGAAATTCTTTTCTTGGAAAACAGTCTTACTTCTAGCCATCACTTCAGCAAGAAGAGTGTCTGAATTACAGGCCCTCATGGCAGTGGAGCCCTTCATTGTCTTCCATGCAGCCAGGGTTTCCCTCAGGACCAATCCTTCTTTTATGCCCAAGGTGGAGTCTAGTGTGGCCATTAATCAGTCCATTCATTTGCCTACCTTTTTCCCAAATCCACAAAACAAAGGAGAATAAATACTGCACTCTTTGGACATGCACAGACAACGTAGATTTTATTTGGACAGGACTAAGCCTCTCAGAAAATCTGAACAACTGCTAGTTGGCTTTGCTGCAAGGGCAGAGGGGAAGACCATTTCAAACAACCATTTCTAAGTGGATAGCCCATTACATTCATTTCTGCTATAAGTACCATGGAAAACCTACCCCATATAGGATATTATCACATTCCGCCAGGGCTGCATCTACTTCTACAGCCTTTCTCAGAGGTGTCCCCACCAGGGACTTCCTAAAAACTGCTACCTGGAGCTCTGTACATACCTTCAGCAAGCATTACCACATGCCTATTTTTTTCTAAATCCAGAGCTGGTTTTTCCACTGCAGTCTTTCAGGGCTTAATAGCTGGCCCTAATGCTCCCTAACTTCCTCCTCCCTTCTGTAGCTTTGGGAATCAACCCAAATGTGATGACTGCAACAGTGAAACATGAAGAACATAGTGCAGTTTTGTACACTTACCATAAATGTAGATGTTCGAGTGTATTCACTGTTGCAGTCCTGGTTACCCTCACTCCAGCCCCCTGACTTCTAATGGCCCTACCTTTCCTTCTTGTTTGGTGTATTTAAGCTTTCTGGTGTATTTGCTTTTGGTTGGAGGGGTACCATAACATATAATTCCTCCCCATTGTGGGGGCACCTGACATCTGGGGCAAGAAAAACTGATGTAATGGCATCGGATGCATGTTTTATACCCCTGACGACCTGAAGTCATTGCAGAAGAGAGAGCATCTGACACAGGAATCCAAGACTCTGGTATTCAGGCTGGCTGAAGGCTACCTGCAGGTAGATAACCCAAATGTGATGACTGCAACAGTGAATACACTTGAACATCTACATTTATGGTAAGTGTACACAACTGTACTTTTTTGTGTGTTGTTATTAAGTTAATAGGTTGTAGGGGGTACTGTGTGTGTATAGTTTTATTTGAGAGATTTCAATAAAACAAAAAATTCTCTAAGATGTGACATAGGAGAAATGGAGATGACAAGAAACAACTGTATAAAGGAATAACCTGCCAAATAGTGCATGCATGTAGCACAAGCTGAAACTAGATATTTAATAAAAAAGCTGTTATACACAAAACATACAAATAATAATATCTCAAGAATATGATGCTTTCTATAATGACTTTAAATGTTAATGGTGTTACAGATAAATATATAAAAGAAGAGTAGTGAAATATATTAAAAATGTGGAATACAAATTGATATGCTACAGGAAACACACTTGGAAAGAACTGAACATGTGAATTTAATAAAGAAAGATTTTCAGGATGGTTATTGAGGGGAGTACCTGGGGCAAAGGAAGAGAGGATTACTTATATTAATTGCAAGATGAGAAGCTCCAATAGTGATAGAGGAGGATAAAAAAGACAATAATGGTAGATTTATATTACTAAGGGGCTACTAGCAAGGGAGTAGGATTGTACTGGCATGTATTTATATTCCACTGAAAACTGCTATAATGGACTTAAGAAATTCTGGGAGAATTATTCAGCTTTCAACAAGGAATATTACATATAGGTGGGGACTGGAATTTGATTTGCAACAGTGAAGATGTGTCTGGGGGCCCAGAAGGGAAAATATAACAAATGAGGGTAGATTTTTAAAGAAATTTATAAAAATCCAGAAAAATTTACTGCAAATTTATGAAAATATTTGACATGGAAGATGTGAATTCAGTACTAGGAGTTGACAGTGAATTTACATATTATTGCCCAAAATACAAAAAAAAATGGGCTAGGCTAGACAGAGTTTACATTTCACAGGAACATGTGCATTTAATTGAAGGTCTCAGTATGCACACAATAACTATTTCAGATTATGTGTCGATAACTAAAATAAAAACACAAGGTAATGAAAAATAAATGAGTCACTGGTGCTTTCCCACCCATCTGTTGAAAAGAGAGGAATTTATGGAATGGGTAGTGTAAATTACTCAGGAGCTATTAGAGAGGATAGAAATTTCTTCTAAAAATATAGCTAGAGAGTGGAATAAAATTAAAGTGGAATTTAAAAATAGGGTGGAAAGGGAGCTATGGTTAAGAAGTAACAAGAATTATTTAAAGGGACTGACACATATTAAAGTATTGCAAAATAGGGGGAATCCCACAGAACAAGAAGAATCAACTGCAGAGTGCCAAACAGAAGACAGGGACTACCTCAGTAACATCCATGTGTTTGGGACGATTGCTGTTAAGCAACTGTTTGTTTTTAGATAATAAATCTAGAGCACAAAAACTTTTAGCTTAACAACTCAGACAACACAAAGTAGAAAGGGCTGTCATGAAGCTTTGGGAGCCTATAACAAGGAAGATAAGAAATCTTGTAGAAATATTAGAAATATCTTGGAAATTCTATGAAAGTCTTAATAAAGCAGAGAAATATGGTAATAAAGAACAGGTGCAAATGGAAGTGTTTATGGAAGAATGAAGTATGCCAAAGTTAGAGGTAGAGGAGGATCAATTACTAACAGGAAGGAACTAGAAGGAGAGGAGATAAAAATAAAGATGTATAAGCAGTCTACAGGAACGTCCCTAGGAATGTCTTCTCTTCCCTTTGTTATCTGCATTGTGGTTAGAACCAGCCAAAGGATACATTTGGTATGGTAGTCAAGAAGAGCAGTCTCTCTTTGCAGGTGACATTATTTTATACCTGACAAAACCAGAAGGGGACATTACAGTGTTGTGGAACACATTGAGACAGTTACAAATCTTTTTGGGATGCAGAATTAATGAAGCTTAAACAAAAGCAATAGCTGTAAATTATGTACCCACATATGAATTGGTTCAGCAATATCTGTACTTATGAGGACATGATAAAATGAAGTATTTAGGATGATGGATTAAAATGATTCCAGTGTGGCAGATAAGGATATGTGGAAAGAGATTAAAAAAAGATAATAAAAAAACTGAGACAATGGAAGCTCTGTTTCATGGATATCGATAGAAAGATGCAAGCAATTAAAATGTTTTTAGTCCCTTTATTCTTATACACAGGTCGGGCAAGTTTTTATCAACCAGAGGAGAAGTTGTGGATAGCAATTAATAAAGAGCTGTAGGATTTTATCTGGGAGGGGAAGACAGCAAGAGGAAATGGGGATAAGCTTATTCTTCCAATAGACCAAGGTGGATTAGGATTATCCGATTTGAAAGAGCATTTCAGAGCAACACAGTTAAGGCTCCTATATGTAGCACAATGAGAAATCTCTAATTCAAAGTGGAAAGAGATGATGATGATGAAGCTGAAAAAACAAGGAGAGCTTGGAATATCCAATGGGGAGCTTTTAGGAGAATAACAGCAATCATACAGAATCTTATCTTCATAAAGTAGCAGAGAGTATTCTAAGAACTAAGCCAACATGGGACTGGAGAAAGAGTTTGATGTTAAGGATGACTGCAGTTAGGTATTCAGACACTAGGCAAGAGAGGGCTGAAATTTATTGGTGAAAACTGGCAAAGGAACCAAGGCATTGGGAGCAAATAACCAGAGAGGGAATATTAATAGAATGGGAAGATGCTAAGAACTTACTTGGACTGCAGGTTAGACATTACCTTCCATATCAAGGATTGATATCAGAGTTTAGGCAAAGAGAAATAAATAGGGGGTCCTAAATGAAAGACCAGCACTGGTAAAGTTTTTAGTAGAATCTAGAACAGAAGTTGCCATTAAGAAAGGAATAGTTAGTGCAGCATATAAAATATTGCATGATAACTATAACAATCAATCAGATGATGTTAAAAAGGATTGCGAAGAGATCAGATAAACAATTCATGAAGAACCAATGGGGAAATATGTATGTCTCCCAAATATGCAACAAAGTCCGAAAATATGGGATCTTTGCTTGGAAGTGTTTACATAGTTATTTTTATACCCCTAGTAGACTCCAAAGAGTTTTTCCTCAAGTAGGCAGCAAATGTTGGAGGTGTGACTGGGATGAAAGAGGTAAGTGGGAACATCTTTACTGGAAGTGTAATGAGTTGTCAGACTTTAAAGATTCCCTGCAGACTGCTCTGTTGGAGATACTGGGTGAGTAAATTGGTGTAACTAGGTAAGTATTTTTTCAGTTATGATACAGAATCGGAATTGCCCAGACATAGGAAGGCCTCGCTGAATCTAATTATGATGGCTGCCAAAAAAGCGATTACTAGAAAATAGAAATTAAAGTCTAAACCAACTTTACTAGAAGTAGTGAATATAATAAAAGAGAAAAAAACAACTGGAATTGGATCTTTAGAAAAAGGGAGTGGCAAATTACATGGGAAAAAAATGGGAATTGCTGGATCAGTATATGCAGAGGAGAAAGAGATTTAAAAGAAGGCAGGATTTGAATGAGCTATGTAACTTTTGAATGACAATGACTGGATATATTATAAGTGATATGTAATGTTTGCAGCTACAGTTGTCAACATGGTTTATAATGTATAATGTTTTCTACTGAGATTGTCGGTATGGTTCATTTTCATTTATATAAATTTAAAATTGCCTATGTCATATGTGATAATTTATACAGATGATTCTTGTTTAAAAAAATGCCTTCCAGCAATTTAGACATCTTAGAAACCTTACAAAACTTCATGTCAGACAGGATAAGCAAACATACTATACCAACCTACAAGACAAACATAAAAACAATCCCACACTTTTTTGGTCATCACTAAATAAACTACTTCACCCTGCAAGATCACCCCTCCCTCTCCAAAAATAGACATTAAGACGGATTCTATCACCACACAGTTTAATTCCTACATTATACAGTCAATATTATCTGTCTTCGACACTAATACTTCTGTCCCCCTCTCCGTACCCCTGTCCAATGAAAACCATTCACAGCTCTTCAGTTTTAGTCCAGTACCTACATTACTCATAATGAATTTTCCCCTTAAACTAAGTACTACTTCCATAGCTGTAGACCAGCTACTATCAGACCTCCTAAAAATGACTGCAGAAGTCATAACCTTCCCTGTTTCCATACTAATTAATAGGTCCATAGAGGAAACGTGTGTCCCATCACTGTGGAAAAAAATCCTACATTATACCACTGCACAAACGTGGCACATGTGCAGAGTTTAATTACTACAGACCAATACCAATTCTCTACCCCTTTCCAAAACATTAGAGAAATGTATCCATATGTGGCTGATGCAATACCTAATGTCAAATAACCTGCTGTCAGAAACAGAACATGGCTTTAGGCCCAGCACAGCACCACTACTGCTCTGCTACATTTTACCGATATAATAAACCGACATAGAAACGATGATCTGCTTGTGTCCACCGTGTCCTTAGACGTGTCAAATCATTTGATAGTGTCTCTCACCAGCAACTGCTCGTGTGACTCTCCTCGATAGGACCTTCACACTGCTCCTTGTTGTGGTTTCTTACTTGCCTATCTGGAAGGCAGTAAGCCATTAAGTGACAAAAAAACCTACTCATCTTTTTAACCAGTTACTGCAGTTGTCCCTCAGGGCTCTATCCTGGGTCCTATCCCATCTAATATATTTATTAATGACCTCCACTCACCATGCTAGTTTAGTTCAGTATGCGGACGACTGAACATTAATGTGTGCAGCCTCTACAGTAAATAATCTCCAAGACATTACCCAAAAATCTTTTTCCTGTGTAGAAATCTGGCTGAAAGAATCAAACCTCTTACTCAACCCCAAGATAACTAAGTTAATGCTTTTTACCTCAAAAAGTTTCCAGAATCAAAAGCAGTCTTTTACCATAAAGCCATCAAATAATACTTCCATTGAAACTGTAACTCACAGTAAATTGCTAGGCATTATAACTGATGACAATCTCACATATGACCAACATACTGTGCACATCATAAAATATGTACAGCAGAAAGTAGGTCCCTTTATAGGATCAGTGGATTCCTTACAGATTCTGCAAGTAATAATCTATCCACCATCTTCTTATTGCCAACTCTGTTATAGGCTGCTGCTGTTCTAACAAACATGAACAATACTCAAAGAAAGAAACTTGCCTTCTGATACAATACAATAGCTACATTTGCCACCAGTGTTCCTCATAGGATCCACCATTGTCATAGCTTAAAGCAGTTTAACTGGCAAAGAATTACCCAAGTTTGCCACCAATCTCTGTCATAGGATCCACCATTGTCATTGCTTAAAGCAATTACACAGCTACCTAACATCTTCACAACTAATTGCACCACACAAACTCAGTCATCATACAGAAAAATGCCCTGTACTACAAAATGTATTACTGCACTACTGTCCATCAAGCGACCTCCACTGTATTAACAGAATTAACAAATTCTTATTACTTACAAATAAGTCAGATATTGTTGCAGGAGACTTCCTCTAGTCCCAATACATTGCTAAACACCAAAATAGTATCCCCACACAAACATAACTCTCTTTAGACAAACTCATTAGTTTTAAACCACTGTTTGAACAACATCATAACCAATCCTGGTCCCGCACATGCTCATAACAAGGTTAAGACTTCATGTCCATCATAAAATACCCTCCTTAAGCAGAATACTCTCAACCTCTCACTGAAATGACAAAACAAATTGTATATACAATTGCTGCACTGCCTGTGTTTAACTGGAAATTAGCGTAAATGCAATGTAAGAAATTGGAGCTTTTCTTCCCGGGCCTCTGCTGAAAATGGGTATTACCCAGTTAGATTTTCCCAGTAACCAAAAACAAACAAATAAATACATAAATGTGCTTTAAATGCAGGTACAACACATTATAGCTGTCCACAAATAAAGAGTAGCCAATAATGCAGGTAAGCAGAATATTATATATGTAGTGAATGAGAAGAGAAAATGTATTCAAAAAGGTACAATAAACTAACAATTATAAGAGATGGTGTTAGATAACTGAACAGTACTATATTTACATACGTTTCTAACAGGTGTCAAATTAATGACACTGTTCACACTCACATGATGATTCACTCTAGGTTATACCTATCACTTGAGTACACTCATCTCCGAAATGTTGTTTCACCTTCCTTTAACCAAAACACACTTCAGAAATCAGAAGGAACACAACTTTTGTAGACTTAGTGCAGGTACTGCAATGCTGGGCAGATTACATTTACTGAACTGTTTCTTTTTTTGAGAATGGATTTGATATTGGCATTTCTTAAGGTGTGTGAAATCTCCCAAGTGTTCTAAATTTGCAGAATAATTATATGGATTTTGTTTGCTAGTACCTAAACTGATATTCCACTTTTCTGTAATGGTTTGCAGTGCTTGTCTGATTGGTCTTGGACTGCTAACAGATGGAGTTGGCATGGATCATTATTAATTAAAGTGACCTCCCCTGCTGTTGTAATGGGTTTGTTTGTTGAGTGCAAACCACGTTAGTGTCAGAGGGGTTCAGGAACACTGGAGTACAGACTGTAAGGGGTCGTTTTGCCTCTAAGGAAGTCCAGTTAAGTCATGAGCTTCCATACAGAGCTGAGGCATCACAACTTTGTTTGATGTCACATATTTCTGGTGTCTCTTTGTCTTCCTTTCAGCTTATGTTTTCAGCTGGCATTATGGGAGTTTATTTTATTGATATTAATGGCAGTTTGTTTTATTGATATGACATTTCATGCTTTTCAAAATCCATGTTCTTCCTATGAACACCTGCCCACTATTGGTAATATGGCAGTTTCTTTTGCTGGTTGAAGATTTCTTCTTTCCATATGCACTGAGCTTCGGCTCTTCAGTCTGTGTTCATATTCCTTCTCCAACATCCACAGATCTTCGTTTCCAGCACCCTGATGTCCCTTTTCCTATATGACCTCAGGAACTGCATTTGGTTCTCATGGTGTGGTCTGGCCAAGGCTTTGTAGAATGGAAGAATCACCAGTTTGCTTCTGGAATCTCTCCGTCAGAGGGTAACAGTGCAACATTCTTTTTGCTGCTGCCACTACCATCTCATAGTGGCCATGGTGGTCCAATCCAGGTGTGACCAGCACCCCTCACAACTGATAAAGGATCACTGTGTCTTAAGCACTGTATTTTAAGATTGTTTGCATGAGCCGAAATGTCATATTCTGCCCACTTGTTTATCCTTTCGAAGTCTTTCACTGAACTCTTAGTCCAGCTCTGCATTCTGCACTCATCTCATCAGCAAAGAGGTTGATCCTGTTTTGTATTCCTTTGTATACACAGGCAGAAGTTCAATTCCTCAGTCTTGGCCCTACACCGAACCCCACTCCATTTGTCCTATCAGCCTCCTGTGGAAGATGAAGTCAAAGCCTTTCTCATGTCCAGATAGACCATGCCAAGTGCTGCGCCCCTGCTGAGTTAAGCTGTAACCTCCTCATATGACAGGGTCAGATTTAACTGACATTTCCTTTTAGATACAGATCCATAATGGTTGATGTCCTGGAGATGGTCCTCTTCTAGAAATATTACCAGTCCTCTGCTCTGGTTTCTGCCATAGTTTTACCGGCCACTGTTGTTAAGCTCTTTTCTTTTCCTGAACTTTTGCACAAGAACCCCATGTAGCTACCTTCTACTCATCTGGTGGTTGTGCACTGGCCAGTACTCTGTTGAGCATCTGTATTGGCACGGAGTTATATGTGGACTGAGAGGACAGCTGATCTGCTGCTGTATCCTCACTAGGAGTAGCCCGTTGACAGCCTCTACTGTTACTTCCTTATAGCTGTTGATGTTTTTCCCCATTTTGTCCTGCCTCCCTTCCAGCATAGCACATTCCATTGCTTTCCTTTGAGGCAACTTAAGCAAACTGTTCTTCTATGACCCCCCAGTTGTGCTGAGCGTGACCATTTCTGTCCGTACCTTCTTTCTGCTGCGTAACTAAAGAAGAACGCTTTCCTCCTCCATTTCTTCTTCTGACTCTCTTCGCATTAGCCTTTGCTACCTGTACTGTCTCCCTTGCCATTTTGGTAGCCTCCTTTGACTGTGACGCACCAACCTGCCCTTCCACCAGTTGTAGGCCACGTCATTTGACCAAAGTTTTACTAACCTCATTTTCCTAAGTAACCACACATATCTTCTCTCTCCTCCTCTTCCTCACATTTTTGTCTGTAGCTTGACACTCAAACCCTGACCCATTCCCAGAGGTAGCTTATTATCATAATATGGAGGCTGAGAAAATCAATCCAAAGACTACAGGATGGACCTCATCATCTCATAACCGTAATCTCCTGTGCTAGTGTTTTAACAGTGGTAAGGTAGAAACAGATGCTGGTTTATATGTCTTACCATGATACCTTCCCCACCTCTTAGAAATTATTTATTTTATTTATTTACATTTGTTGATCGGAAGAGTCTGACTGGACACAGGTCCGTTTTCAGCAGAGGCATGGGGAGAAAAGCTCCACATTATTATTTGCATTATACAGTTAAAAAAACATAGCATTTAAATATAGACATTAGTCTAGTTAAGGACGCAAGACAAGAAAAAAACAGATGTAAAACAGCTGTAGAGCATAGTACAATTTTAAAATATGGTGACATATACTAAACATGGTTAAAATGTAGTTGAGGTTCATCAGTGAACAATTGATACAAACTGTTTTTGAGGTACATAACAGCCATTAGCAGTTGTTGCTACAAGAATTTAGTATTATGTGATAGGTAGCTGGGAACATGAGTAGCCAAGCTTGCTAAGAGTAGGTTATTGATAGGGGGCTGAGAGAGGTTGTGGGTGGGGGGAGTGGATGGTATTAGAGGGGGGTTGTAAGGGCATATCTGGCAAGTTTTTAAGTGGAATTTTAGTAAGGATTTAAAGTGGGTGCAAGAAGTTACAGAGGTAATTGAGGATGGGAGGGAGTTCCAGAGTTTGGCTATAGTGCAGGAGAATAATGGGTCTCCAGCAGAGTTGATGGCTTTTGTGACGTGTAGGAGGTTTTTGTGGCTGGATCTTAGTGGCCTCATGGTTATGTAGGGTTGGAGTAGATTCTGGAGGGATGGGACTGTTAGTGGTTGGTTTATTAGTTTGTGGGCGAGTGTGAGTTGATACCATTGAAGGAGGTGGGGGAGCTCTAGCCAGCCCAGTTCTGCTAGTGAGAGACAGTGGTGAGTACGGTAGGAAGCCCCTGTGGCAAATTTGGTGATTTTGTTGTAGCAGGCTTCGAGCTTATTTAGATCACATTGTCTAAGGTTAGTAAATATTGGAGAGGCATAGAGTAGGGTAGAGATAAGATGAGAATTTGCTACCGAAATTTTAGCTGCTTTGGTAAGTAGTTGCTGATTTCTATATAATGTTCCTAGTTTTTTGTGCACTTTTTAATGGTCATGGAAATGTTAATGTCAAAGTTCAGTTTATTGTCTATTTCTACTCCTAGTAATTTGGTGTGTTCTCTAGAATGGATGGTGGTGTTGTCTTCTTCTGTGATGTTAAAGTGAGAGCTGTCTAGGGTAAGTTTGGTGGGTTGGAAGGTTAGTAATTCTGTTTTGTTTGGGTTGAGTGTTAGTTGGGCATCGGATAACCAAGTTTCAATAGAAGAAAATGCTTCCTGTGTGACTTTTTGCAGTTCTGGTAGGGAGTGGGCTGTGCAGATGATGGTTGAGTCATCTACGTATTGTATGAGTGCGCCATGTGTTGTTGCTGAGGCTAGATTATTGGTGAAAATAGAGAAGAGTAGGGGTCCCAGGATGGACCCTTGGGGAACTCCTATGGAGACTGGTAGTTGGGGGGGATAGGTTGTCCTGCCAAACAACTGCTTGTTGGTGGTCAAATAGGTAACTCTGAAACCAGTTGATGACGAAACCAGTTGATGACTGGTTGAGAGAAGGATAGGTTATTGAGAAGAGAGATGAGTTGTTTGTGTGGGACCATATTGAAAGCTTTAGAGAGGTCTAGGAAGGTAGCTGAGGAGAGATAACCTGCATTTTTATTTTGTAGGATAGTGTTAGAGAAAGAGAGTAAGGCGGTGGTGGTGCTATGGTTAGTTCGGAAACCGTGTTGTGTGTTGGAGAGGAGGTTGTGAGCAAGGAGGTGATCTGAGACTTGAGAATGAATGCATCTCTCTAGTATTTTGGAGAGTGGCGAGAGAATAGCTATGGGGCGGTAATTGGTTAGATCTGTGGCAGGGCCTCCTTTGTGTAGGGGAATTATGTGTGAGACTTTCCATAGTGTAGGAACATAACTTTCTGACAGAAATCTGTTAAATCAAGAGTGATGCAGGGTAGGCTAGAGCATCAGCTGCAATTTGAATGTATTCACTTGGGAGGTTGTCTGCTGCTAATCTGGTGATTTTAAGTTTAGTTAGTAGTTGTTTTATTTTGGAGGTAGGAACAGGAGAGAAAGAGAAGCTAGTGGGGAGATTGTTAGTTCTAGCTGATGGTGTGGGTTTATGGGGGGTGGGGGGGTTGTGTTGTCTAGCTAGTGATAGTACGGTTTGTGTGAAGTGATTATTGAAAGAGGTAGCAATATTTTCGGAGAAGTAAGTTAAGTTAGGAGTGGGTGTACTTACTTTACCTGGGTGGAGGATGGAGTTTATTGAGGACCATAATTGTTTGGGGTTATGTTGGGAGGAGGTAAGGGCAGACTGGTAGTATTGGATTTTGTCCTGTTTTATAAGCTTTTTGGTTCTATTGCGTAGTTCTAGGAATTTTTGCATAGTAGAGGGGGTTTTGGTTTTGCGCCAGTTGTCCCATGCTTTATCCCTGTTTTTCATTTCAGACTTTGTGTTTTTTTGTAGCCATGGGTATTGTTGGGCTCTAGTTTGGGAATGTCTTATGGGGGCATGGTAATTAAGGATGCTTAGGAATGTTTTATTAAAGTAGTCAACTGCGTCATCTAGTTTGAGGTATTTTAGAGGTTGCCAGTTACAGTCTTTTAGGGATGAGCTGAATGAGAGAGGGTTGAAGTTAGTTTTTTTGGGTATTTGGCGGTAGATTATGGGTTTTGCTTTATAAAGGTGTTTTCTTAGTAAGAAGGTTGGGGAGTGATCACTGAGGCTGTCAGATAAGCAGCCTGCTATATATGACTGGGGGCTCTTATTGACTAGTATCCAATCAAGGGTAGTGTGTTTGTTGGCGTTATTTATCCTAGTAGGTGACTGGACTAGGGTGAAGTCATGAAGATTTACATGATGGGTTGGGTGGCTGCTACAGCAGGATTGCCAGTCAGTGTTGAAGTCTCCTAGAATTAAAGTTTCTTGGGGTAGGTGGTGGTAGTCCAGCTGAGGAGGTTTTCAAGTGGAGGGATGTTGTGGCCAGGTGGGAAGTAGCAACCTATTATGTTTAGGGTTTTATTTTGGTTTATTTTAAGGTTGGCATATATTATTTCTTCCTTACCTATTTGGGGAGCTGCTAACTTTAAGATCTGGATGTCTAGATGCTGCTTAAATATTATAGCTATACCACCTCCTTTTTTGTTTAGTCAGTCTACTCTTAGTATATTGTAACCAGCAGGGAGAATTTGCTCATTAGTAATGTGTGGTTTTAACCATGTTTCTGTAAGGATCACTACATTAGGGGAGTAGAAGTCTATGGTGGCATGGAATTCAAGCACCTTGTTGCATATACTTCTAATATTTAGGCTTATCAGAAGGAGGTTGGTTGGCTTTCTATTGGCTGTGATTTGGGAGATGTGGTTTGTAGTCTGATTATGAGGGGAGGGGTTGGAGATAGAGGGACCAGGATTAGGATGGATGTCTCCACTGAGTACTAGATTGGATATGGATAAGATTATTAGTTTTATCAATTTCTGTATATGCTTGCTTATAAGGGAAGTTTTTGATTGTGTTCTGTGGGCAATAGGTGTGGTGGTAGGGTTATGTTAGGTTGAGGGGTTGTTTTAGTTTAGGTACTGTGGTATATAGTCTATATAGAGGGTGTATTGGGAAGGTTGTTGACCTGATGAGAGAGTAGTAGAGTAGAGGTGGGATATGAGTGGTGGTGTGTGTGGTGGTACAGTGGTAGTGGTTGAGTGCAGGAATGGTGGAGGTTTGGTAAGATGTGATGTATGCAAGGAGTGTGCATGCAGTGACTATAGGTATGGTGTGCTTGTACATATTAGCTGAGTAGGAAGGATAGTAGTTAGAAGTTGTAGGAGGAAGTATAGGTGTGGTGATTTTATAGGTTGAAGGGTGGGAGGGGTTACTGTTTGTAATAAAGGTAGGACCACTGGGGGTGGGAGGTAATTGGGGGAAGGGAGGAGAGTGTAGCAGGCAACAGATGAAGGAAGACTATCAGTAGGTTTATAGGTTATAATGAAAAGGGCTGGCCCTGATTTCACAGATATGCAAGTCTACAGAAACAATAAGAAAAGGCAGTAGTTAGACTTGCTTGTTTTGCATACCTGTCTTATTGAAATAAAATAAGCCAGTTTTACCAAGGAGTTATGTGGAAATTAGGAAGACAAGAATTTATAAGAGAAAAGGTTTAGTAGAAGTAGAGAAACAGCAGAGCATACAAATAGTACAGCATCTAAAGACAGATTGCAGTTAGAAGTACAGAATGGGGGGGGGGGCAGCTAATGTTCTGAAACAACAAGAAAATCAGTAGGTACTTTGGACTTACTTGTTTTGCATACCTTTCTTTTGAAATAAACACTTGTAACCAGGAGCATGTGGGATTTGGTATACTTTCTTGTATGTCAATCAAGTGCTTCATATGTATTCTTATTACCTACTTTTTAAATTGACCACAGAAGTACCTCACCAAGAGGATCACCGGCCTCAGGCAGATGCCCTATGCAACTTGACTGAAGAAACTCCAGCTGTACTCAGTTGCATACCACCTACTCAGAGGTGATCTCTGCCTGACATACAAGGCCATGTCCAACCCAGAATTGATGGACATGCTCCATGTAAAGAAAACCATATCCCCTTGAGCCGCACGCTCCAGGAATCTAAACCTCTCCACAGCAATAAATAGGACGTGCTGGGGGGATAGATTCCTGTCCCAGAGACTTCCCATGCTTTGGAACAAGATTCCAATCTACATTAGTCAGAGCTCCTCGCAAACACTCTTCAAGAGAAACCTTGATAACTGGATGGGAAAGTTTACCCCAGGGATCAATTAAATGGCTCTGTTGGACAGAGGCACAGGGAACTAATCTAAGGGTGTGGCGAAAGCCAACACATTCCGGCTAGGCTTATAAATGCCTTTGGGCAGATAACCTAGTACCTACCTATGAACCTGTGACACAGTCATATCCTTCTTCTGGTACTTCTTCATAGGTTCATAGGTAGGTACTAGGCTGTTGGCCCTAGGGCCTATATAAGCCTAGCTAATCGGTACTCTGGCTTTTGCCTCCCAAGAAAATTATTTTCCTGTGCGCCTGTGCAGCAGAGCCACAGAAGTGATCCCCGGGGTGAATTTCCTATCTCCCATCCAATCTAATTAGGAGCTTTGTTTGATATAGATAGATAGTTTGTTCCAGAGTATGGGAAGTCTCTGAGACAGGAATCTACCCCTCCAGCATGTCCTGTTTATTGTGGTGACAAGGTTTAGGTCCCTAGAGCATGTAGCTCGGAGAGATTGGGAATGTTCATTGTGTTACACTGCTGCAGTCATTACACTTGGGTTATCCTGCCGTCAGGCATTCCCGCAGTCGTCCTGAGTTCCAAAGTCTTGGTCTGGCGTCAGTTGCTGTCGCTTCCTCCCTGACGTCAGTGCGCCAAGGGTATATAAGATGCATCCGACGCCATTTTCTTCGGTCTTTCTTGCCGTGCGGTGCCCAAACCAGAAGCAGTTCGCAAATGCCGGTCAGCCGACTCCTGAGATTTTCAAAGTCGAATTTCAGATCCGAAGTCTTCAATAAAGCTAAGTACCCCATTGGGGAAACTTTTTTCTTGCCTCAGACCGATGTCAGAAAAAGTTAATAATTGTATTTCTTGTGGGAAGCAAATACCTCATAAGGACTTCCACTCTTACTGTATTCCATGCCTAGGCCTTGATCACAACTTCACTAGTTGTCGGTTTTGTGCTAGATTTAACAAACGCATTATAAAAAGACGTTTTGATTTTGCTTTGCACTACTTTGGCCGAAGGTTCAATTATACGATGCCATCGGATCAGCCGATGACCTCAATACCAAAAAAACGCAAAGACAAGGATAAAGACAGGCATCCGAGGTCCAAAACAGATGACGAAACCTCTTCTAGGCCAGTCACCGGTTTGCCGGTTCTCAGTGAGGCACTTTCACAGCCCCTGACACCCGCTACCTCAGAGCCACAGGCCGCTTCTGACTCCCACGTGGAGACATCTAGGCCTCTGGAAATTCAAGGTATTGGGCCCACGGAAACTAATCCCTCAGATGGGTCCGGAGCCGCTGAGCAGGCATCGGCTTCTGAGGGTTTCAGACCTTCACAACTTACCATTAAAACAACAGCCAAGACAAAGGTACCATTAAAGACAAAGAAACAAGTACAGCATTCTCCTGGACAGTCCTCCATGCCTAAGAAACAGATGCATAAAATGGCCGAAGACCTCTTTACTCTAATCAGGGGTTCCCATCCCCCCTCCTGAGAAAAGGCCTAGGCAGGATACAGACTATGACTCCTCTGATCAGGTTTCCATTTCCTCTGATTCCTCTTCAGACCAGGGATACTCCCTACCCCACTATGAGGACTCTGATGCTGAAGAATCTATCCCTTCAGCCTCTCCTCCTGAGGATTATTCTTTTGGGGAAACTTTACATACCACGAGGGAGCATTTCCATTGGGAAAGCCAGGATTACTCAGAATCCAAGAAAAGGCTCAGGGATTTCCTCTTATTGCCTCAACACAGGCCCCTGGCTATTCCGCCTGTGCTACATATTGTGGATGATGTGTTCTCTGAATCCAGTTTATCTCCTGATTCTTTGCCCCCTGCTCCAGCCAAGCCAGATAGGTATTATAGAGTCCCTGACTCTCACAAGTTTCTTTACAAAAAACCTTCTGCTGATCCAGAAACTATTTTCCAGGGTCCAAAAGGGGTTAAGGCTTCCATTGCAAAAAGTCCAGTACTCTCTGACAGAGATTCCAGAGCATTGGATAGATGGGGGAAGAAAGTATGCACTTCTGCAACTTTAGCAGTAAGAGCTTTAAATTGCCAGTTTTACGTGCTTAAGTACCAACAATATTTAATGGCTCAGTTAAAACAGAAAATGTTCGCAAGCACAGAAGCTCCTGATTGTAAAGGAAATGCAGGATTTATTGCATGCAGTTGAACAGGTGGGAAAACATACTCTGCAATGTGGTTTTGATTCTTTAGTGGCCTCTTGTAGAGCCGCAGTTACAGACTCTGTGATTCGAAGACATGCTTGGTTAAAAGAACAAAGTTTACCTGATCATGTTAAGGCAAAATTATTGGATGCTCCTTTACAGCATGATACATTGTTTGGTGTTAAGGCAGAAGAGGTGTTAAAGAAAATGGAGGATAAAGCTAAATCTATGCAAACAGTCAAGGATTTCTTACAGGTACAGCCACCTCAGTTTAGCAGAAATTGGCCAACAAAGAATTGGTCCTTTCCAGTGTCAGACAGGCCACAGAGAGGCAGATACAGATGCCCAAGAGGCAGATCTCAACCCCAAGGCTCAGACAGACAACAACAGTGGGGCACCTCAACCCCAAAAGGTGGTGAGGACAAGTCTCAAACTTACAGGAAACAGTCACAATGACTTTCCCCTTCGTACGCCCCTTTTGGAAGCCCCCTTAGGGGGAAAACTAGCACTTTTTTCTCAAAACTGGCAAACAATCACCCAAGACAAATGGGTCCTGAATATTGTGTCTCAGGGTTACAGATTCCACTTTCATACTTTACCAAGGCTAAAAGGAATGCCAGACCTGCCACAAAATCAATGGGCAGAGGCACAAAAACAAATTTCAGCCCTCATGGACACGAGAGCTATTCAGAAAGTACCACAACAGGAACAAGGAAAAGGATTTTACTCAAGACTCTTCCTGGTCCCCAGAAAGGACAAGGCCTGGAGGCCCATACTAGACCTTTCAATTCTGAATACTTACTTGGATATTCCGAAATTCAAAATGTTGACATTGCAGCAGTTCTACCCATGCTGGGCAAGAAGGCTTGGCTTGTTATTCTGGACCTCAAAGAGGCATACCTGCATGTCCCTATCAGACAAAATTGCAGAAGATACTTCAGATTCAAAGCTGGTACAATGCACTACCAATTCTCTGCACTGCCCTTTGGCTTATCTACTGCGCCCAGGGTCTTCACAAAGTGCCTGGCACCAGTAATTGCATTTTACAGACAAAAAGGAATTCAAATATATCCATATCTGGACGACTGCCTCATTCAAGCAGAGACAAAGGACATTCTTCTACAGCATCTGGCATTTGTAAAAAGGTTGCTATTTTCTCTAGGGTACACAGTAAACAAAAAGAAGTCAAAACTAGTGCCATCGCAACAGATTATATTCCTGGGTGCCAGCTTAAATACAACGGCCCAGATGGCTTACCTCACGCCAGACAAACAAGTTCATCTAACTCAATATTTTCAATTGCTGGCAAGAAAGTTCCATCTCCCTGCAAGAAATATTCTGCAGACCCTGGGATTCATGGCATCCTGCATACTACTACTACCATATGCCAGACTGCAGATGAGGAAATTACAATGAAATGAAAAGTGTTTGGACTCAACACTCTCACAGTTTAGAAGCAGCAATACCAATGATTCCCTGCCTACAACAGGAGTTTCGATGGTGGGCACAGGCATTTCACCTAAACATGGGTCAGCCTTTTACCCAACCCACAGCCAGGCAAACTCTAACAACAGATGCTTCGGATTACACCTGGGGAGCACACATGGCAGGAAAATGCATTCAGGGCAAGTGGACCACAGACCAGATGCATCTTCACATCAATCAAAAAGAGATATTGGCTGTTCAAAATGCCCTAACAGCTTTCAAGGACCTTCTACATCCAGGGCAATTACTACTAAAGACCGACAACACCACAGTAATGTGGTACATAAGCAAGGGGGCACTAATTCTTATCCCCTATGCAGGCAAGCCATGACCTTGTGGAACACAGCTCTAACGTATCAAGTTCACCTGCAAGCACAATTCCTGCCAGGAAAGAAAAATACTCTGGCAGACGATCTAAGCAGAAATATCATGGACCCTCACGAATGGAAATTGAATCCACAAATCTTCAGCATGGTAACGCAAAACTGAGGATGCCCACACATAGATCTTTTTGCCTCCTCACTGAATTGCCAACTACAAAAATTCTGCACAAGGACTTATCACAAACAAGCATGGAAAGTGGATGCTCTTCTGTTCAGCTGGAAAAACCAAAAAGTTTATGCCTTCCCGCCACTGCCTCTCCTTTCAAAGGTACTCCTAAAAGCCAGACAAGAAAAACCACAGATGATCCTGATTGCTCCAGACTGGCCACGCCAACACTGGTACCCTATCTTAAGGAACTTGGCTCAAGGCCCACCATGGATTTTGCCTCAAATTCCACACCTTCTGACTCAACAAAACAATCAGATCCTGCACGGTCAGCTCAAAACCCTAAACCTGGCTGCATGGCAGACACATTAGTCAAACAGACAACACCTCTCTCTAAAGTTGTTATGGATGTCATTTTGGAGGCCAGGAGGCCTAGCACCAGGAAAGCTTACTCAGAAAAATGGAAGAGATTCTGCACCTGGAACCAGGCTCAAAGCCTTGACCCTCTTGTTCCAAACATTCCTCAGATTTTACAATACTTAACTGAGATGCTGGACAGAGGCCTATCCTTCTCATCAATTAAGATCCACGCCTCTTCCATTTCAGCACATTACAACATGGATCCTCCTTTATTCTCTTATCCCTTGCTAAAGCAGTACCTCAGAGGGGCTAAAAACATAAGACCGCCCCGGAGAGCACCAACACCAACTTGGGACCTCAATTTCATTTTGGAAAACTGACCCTACCACCTTTTGAGCCAGCCAATACAGCCGATCTAAATTTTTATCATGGAAAACAGCTCTGCTCCTGGCAGTAACTTCAGCACGAAGAGTCTCAGAGCTACAGGCATTAATGGCAGTGGAACCTTTTATAATTTTTCATCAGGACAGGGTATCTTTAAGGACAAACCCTACCTTTATGCCAAAGGTGGTATCTAGTGTGGCTCTTAACCAAACCATCCATTTGCCAACTTTTTATCCAAACCCCCAGAATAAAGGGGAGAAACTTCTGCATTCTTTGGACATACGCAGGCAGCTACGCTTCTACTTGGACAAAACAAAAGCTTTCAGGAAAACTGAGCAACTGTTTGTAGCATATGCTGCAGGATCACAGGGCAAGGCTATCTCAAAGCAGACTGTATCCAAATGGATAGGACACTGTATTCGGTACTGCTACACACAGCATGGAAAATCAGTCCCAAATAACATTAGGCCACATTCCACCAGGGCAACAGCCACTTCAACAGCCTATCTTAGAGGAGTACCTACCAAGACAATTTTGGAGGCTGCAACTTGGAGTTCAGTGCACACCTTTACCAAGCATTACCACCTGCGTCTTTACTCTAAATCCAGAGCAGGATTTGCCACTGCAGTTCTGCAGGGCCTCATAGCCAATCCTATCTCTTTATAGACCAGCCACCCAACCTCAGCTTTGGGATTCTACCCAAGTGTAATGACTGCAGCAGTGTAACACGATGAACATAGTACAGTTTTGTACCTGCCATAAATGTAGATGTTCAAGTGTTCACACTGCTGCAGTCCAGGTTACCCTCCTTCCATCTCCTCTGAACTAGCTGGACTTATCTATACCTTTATATCCTATACAACCTTTGGGGTGTATTTGTGGTAACTGAAGGTATTGTTTTTATTGTATATTTTTGATTAGCAGTATGTATTGTTTACCTTTTTGGGGGCACCTGACATCTGGGGCAAGATAAACTGAAGAAAATGGCGTCGGATGCATCTTATATACCCCTGGCGTACTGACATCAGGGAGGAAGTGACAGCAACCGACGCCGGACCAAGACTTTGGAACTCAGGCCGACTGCGGGACCACCTGATGGCAGGATAACCCAAGTGTAATGACTGCAGCAGTGCGAACACTCGAACATCTACATTTATGGTAGGTACAAAACTGTACTTTTCTTTACATGGAGCATGTCCAACAGCTCTGCGTTTGACATAGCTTTGTATGTTAGGCAGAGATCACCTCTGAGTAGGCGATATGCGACAGAGTAAAGCTGGAGTTTTTTGAGACGGTCTATGTAGGGCATCTGTTTCAGGCCGGTAATCCTCTTTGTGAGGTATTTCTGTGGCCATTTATGATTCCTTTAAAAGTTCAATAGTTTGCCTACTGTGTGACCTTGCCAAGTCAATTAACCAGACATTGCTCCTGGGTCACCCCTGAAGAGGGACTGTGTGTCCATCCGTCGGGCCTACATCGTTAACAAATGGGTGTCATTATTAAATCTTTTGTTTGAATATCAGAGAAGAGATTTTGAAGTAGAAAAGGGTGTAACATTTCTAATCTGGATGGCTAATTGACTTTTAAATCCTCCAGTTACTCAGTTGTTTAGTTCGTCTGTAAATTACATTTTCCATGCTTTAAAAAAACTTGTATATGTTTAGTCACCAGTGATACTGAGCGATGTGTGGCTACTCTTACTGATTGCAGCTCTTTTTCTAAAAAATGCTTTGTCAGCACTGCTGTGACTCCTGGCATGAACTGTAATTTCCTGATTGCACCTCCATTTTCACAAAAAACTGTAAATCTAAAGAAAACCATGAACTAGAATTGTAGGTCTCATTGCAGCCATAAGAATTTCTGTTTTCTAAAAATTAAGTGCTAATTATTTTTGTTACAGTCTGAGCAATTAGTTTATTTTCAGGGATTAAAACTAATTTAAGTATCCTTTAATTATTCTAAGATTTTGTTTACCATCTGAGCTCCAGCTGTTAGCTCATGGTAGGATTAGTTTATTTTCATGGATTAAAACTAATTTAAGTATCCTTTAATTATTCTAAGATTTTGTCATCTTGAATATTTATTGAAGTAACTGCCTCTGTGCATAAAGGTTTACTAAGAATGCGCGGCAGTACATAACAAGAAGCAGAAAATCTACACTGCCCATCAAACAGCCATGAGGGTTTTTGCAGACCATAGGAAGTTACTAGGCTAATGGCCCTAGGGCTCTTACAAGCCTCGCCAAGTTCTGCCCTTGGTTCCATGATCAGCACCTATTGCCCCTGTCCAAGAGAGACACAGGAGGAACCGCCGGGGTGAATTTATGGTTAGCCATCCAGTTTTCCAGGTTGCGCTTGAAGAGGGCCAAAGAGGTGCTTTGCTTGACATGAATTGGGAGTCTGTTCCACAGGTAAGCTAACCTCTGGGAGACAAACCAATCCCTCCATCAGGTTTTATTAATGTCACGTACCAGGTTAAGGCCTTTAGAGAGAGTCCCCGATGAGCCATTGGACTTATGGATATGCAGCATTTCCAGTAAAGCAGAGTCAGAGATCACCTTATATGCAAGGCAGAGATCACTTCTGAGTAATCTGCATGAAACAGAGTAAAGTGACAGTGATTTCAGCTGATCCACATAGGACAGATGCTGAATACCTTGAATTCTCCTTGTGAGGAACTTTTGTGATCTCTCCAATTGCTGCAGGTGCCTGGAAAGGTACATACCAAAAGGGGCGTTGTACTCGATTATTGGCCTGATGAAGGAAGAGTACAGGGGGGGTTATAACGTCATTTTTTCTGGAGGCAATGCCCCTACTTATGAGATGGGTAATATAGAATGCCCTTCTTACCACTGGGGAGACATGGTGATCAAAGGTAAGGTTGCAGTCAACCTGTGTGCCCAGGTCTCTCACCAATGAGTGCATACTTAGGGTGTTGTTATTGATGTGATAGTTAGCAGGAATATCGCTGTTACTGAAAGGGATGATAATGCATTTCTTGCATTGAGTTTAAGGCCATGACTTTGGCACCAATGATTTGTTTGCATAAGACCCTCTTGTAGGATGATGACATTGTTTGGGGATTCTATGACCGCTCCCAGTTTGCATTCATCAGCAAACTTTCTCAGCCACAGGCCTTTAGTTTTTGCTTGTACTTCAGAGAAATAGATTCTGAACAGTAGTGGTCCCAGGACTCATCCCTGTGGATCACCACTGGTTATGGGTCTGCGTTGGAGGTGGATTCCCCAATTTTGATTGTATGGGTTCTAGCGGAGAGTCAGTTAGCAACCTACCTAATGATGTAAGGGTTGATATCTAGCTGAATGAGTTTGTTAATAATGCCTGTGTGGGTAATACTGTCAAAAGCCTTGGCCAAGTACAGGTAGGATATATGCACAGTTTTCTCCTCATCCAGGGCTCTGGTGACTGTCTTGAAGAAGTCCACCAGGTTTGACGAGCATGATCTCCCTTTGACAAATCCAAACTGAATAGGGTCAAGTGTTTGGAGATTACCTGTATCTTTGTTGATAAGGTCCATGATGATTCCATCCATGGCTTTGCAGATAAGGCTAGTCAGACTAATAGGGCTATAGTTCCCAGGGTCAGTGGAAGCACCACCCTTGTGCAAGGGGATAATGGTGGCCATTTTCCATTCAGCTGGGATGAAGCCAGTGCCTAGACTATGACTGAAAAGATTACCCAATGGTGTTGCTAATTCTTGTTTGAGCCCATGTAGGACGCAGCCTAGGATGTTATCAGGTCTCGTAGATGCTGTGTTTTTGTATGTAGAGAGGGCATTTATGATCTGCTCTCTAGAGATACAAGGTGGGGACATGTGGAAGGAATGTCATGGGGTATGTGTGGTGGGGACAGGGGAATGAAGTTTTCATAGAATCTGTTGGCTAACAGGTTTGCTGTGTCCACAGGCTCACTGTATGTGGTGTCATTAACTACCAGTTCAGTGCAAATCTGGGTCTTACCTTTTAGGCTATGGATGTAACTAAAGAACGCCTTATGGTTGTCCATAGTTGAGGATGTTGATTTGGATTCGTAGTTTGCTTTGGAGGACTTCAGAAGAAGTCTTATTTGCTTGTTTAAGCTGAGGAGGGGGTGTTTCCAGGTTAGGTCTCCCTCTTACTCTGAATGACAATTTCCTCTTATTGTACGGTCTGTTAATGGCAGTTGTCCACCAGGCAGGTTTGCTGTTTCTTGAAGAGCTTGTCTTGGTCCTATCAGGTATGACCACATCAATGCAGTTCTGCAGGTGTTTGTAAAAAGCATTGTTGTAGGACTCTGCATAGCTGTTAGTTATATGTGAGGGGGGAAGGTGCAGTGAAGCTATTTATACCATCCCTTAGAAGGACATAATCTGCTTTGGAGAAGTGTTTTAGTTTAGTTGCTGTTTGGGGGGGCCCGCTGTGATAGTTACTTTGAATGTGACTAATGTGTGGTCAAATCTGACAACTGACCTCACAGTGGGGGTGCTACAGCAGTCACCCATATTGGTAAGCACTAGATCCAAGATGTTGGTTCCTGTAGTTGGGGTATCTGCCAGCTGGTCCAGGGCATTGGAGTTAATGAACTTGAGAACCCTTTGGGCAAGTGAGTTTGAGCATGAGTAATTTATCCATTCAATGGATGGGTAATTAAAATCATCCAGAACCATGGTGTTTGGATGTATCTTGATGGATTCTAGTTGATCCAAGTGGGCAGAGTAGGTGTCTTGTTCATGAAGGGGGTCCTTTAGCTGGCAATGACTTGAATAGGTGTCCTACCAACAGTTAGTTGCACCTGAAGTGTCTCCAGTTAATCGTACTGTTTAATCAGTCTGGAGGTGTATTTATCTTTAATAAATATTGATATACCACCTCCTTTAGTTTTCACACCTTCCATTCATAGTATGAATGTGTTGTAGGAGATGCAACCTGGTCTGGCTGTGGTGCTTTCCATTGCCTTGAACCAGGTCTGTGTGACTGCACAGATGTCACTGTCTTCCAAGGTGAGGACTGTTTCCAGCGAGTGTTGTTTCATACTAAGACTCCTACCACTTATCAGCATACCTTGAGGTTGTTTTTTGATGAAATTTTTATGTTGGAAATTTTGTCCTTGTGACATTGCCTTAAAAGGGCACTATGGAGGTGGAAAGAGCCTTTTCCAGTAGCCAAAATCCCAGGGGTGACAGATGAAGACCATCTCTTGCAAAGCATCGAGGTCTACTGATCATGTCATTTCAGGCTGACAGAAACTGGATCCCTTTAGAATGACACCAGAAACTAAGCCATGTCAATGATTTTCTATTCACTTTAATTTGAACATTTAATATCTACTATGTAATGTGGAACTGAACCAATTCTCCAGTTCTTGTCTTTGACTTATAATGTATCTACACCCTTATAATAACTGCATTTTGCTTATCTTTTATATCTGCATTCTGAATTGTAACTTTAATCTAAAAATCTAATTTTTACTATGTAATGTTGGAGCTTTTCTCACTGGGCCTCCATTGAAAACGTGCTCCTAAGCCCAAACTGAAACAAATAAATAATATTTATATTGTGGTATCAGCCTAGGTGAGGGTAATATGTTGTTCAAAGCAAGGGACATACCTGCCTGTGACACATAATCAGAGAGCTCAGTCATGTCCCTCCTCATGTACTCCAGGGAGGTACGTCTCAAGGTGTTCACACCAACATGTACTATGAGAGAATCATAATGGTACTTGTTGAAAGACTTGAGTGCCTGCATGAGCTGATGAATCCTGGCACCAGAAAGACAGCTGACTGTGACTTTCTCTTTGTTCAGCCTGGTGAGGGGAACATGTGTGTCTCACTATAGAGTCTCCTATGACTAAGATATTTGGAATGGATGTGTGTTATCTTATGGGCTTTGATGGTGAGACACTTGTGTTTGTGTCTTTATGTATATTGTGTGTTTTGGGTGTTAAGGTTGGTTTAGTATATGGGTTTTGGAGGTCTGTGGTGTTTAGGTAGATTTTTTGTGAGTACCTCCACATATGTTGGCCTATGTGTATGGTGTGTGTCATGGGTAGGAGTTGTGGTGGGTGGGCTGATAACCTGCTCTATATTGCTATCTATTGAGTGAGGGAGATGTGATTCCCAGTTCATAATGTAAGTGCATCTCTCACAAATGGTACAGGAATGATTTAGAAGTATGGGGTTGTCAGTGTACATGAAACAGTTGCTACACTGCCTCAGTAGACCAGGTCAAGCAGGCTGGTAGGAGAAAAGGAGGTACGCTTACAGTTCATGATCCTAGGAATAATCTTGGTCTGGCTATAACAGTTGAAAAGAGAATACAGCAGGGACAGATAGTAGTAGGTATAGTTGTGAAGAGCTCTGATTTAGGTAATATTTGAGAAACTAGAGAGTAGGCATCTGTAACCAGCAATCCCTCTGCACATTAGTGAGCAATTCACAAACAGGCTCAAACAAGCACAAACCAGTTCAAACAGAGGCTTATTGAAGCAGAATAACAGGAAACAGCCAAAGTTCAGATTATCCAAATACCCTAAACAGAGCCCTGCAACAGTAACTCTAGCGAGATCAGTCAAAATCTATACCCTTCTCCCATAACGGCAGAGGGTGGCCTCTCCAGACAAAACATGAACTGTTTTACAAGCTCCATATGTCACAAAGATCACTAGATTCAGCATAAACCTGAACCTAGTCTGTGCTAGCATTTTTCAAATGCAGCAAACAAATAAAATGAACAAAACTATCAGATGAACAGTAATTACACTTGTAAGAGGAATTCAATTTGCAGGCAATGTGAAAAATGCAGTAAAATATAGTTGCACAGTTTTGAGCATTTTCTGGCTTGTTAATCTTGATGTCTGCGTTAGTAACTGTATTTAGAGCACAACCTAGAGCTGTTTACTGAATTTCCTGTTTGCACTTATTTTTAAAATCGTTTTTTTTTCAAAACTTGCATTTTATCTGTCTTTGGCCTAGCACTCTTGTGTGGGGTCATTTACTGCACTGTTATAACTTGTTGATACTTGTGAACCTCTGCTATCTCTGAAAAAAACAAAACAAATCTTGCTTTTTTCCCACTTTTCTGAGATTTAAAAAAAGTTCAGTTACAGGCTTTTGTTCTTGAACTGTTTGTAAGTTTCTTGGAGGCCATTTTTTGCTTGGGCTAAAGGGAAGTCTCTCTGTTGATCAGTGGCAGTGAAAAACATTGAGCAGCCTGCCTCCCCCTGTGGGAGTGGTTACTGACTTGAAACTGTAGTTTTATTGGCCATTTTGGGTCAATTCCTAACTCCTTCATCTTCCTCTCTTAAAACCCTCTTTTGCGCGGTTTTGTGCATAGCGCAACAGCGGGCAGCACCGCCTAATTGGGTTTAAACTATTCCTAGCTCCACAAAGTCTGTTCTTCACTTTTTCCCTTAGAACTGCTCTATCTCTCAATTTAAACACCATATTCTCATTCTAAGGCCCTACTGGTCCAATTAAGTAATCCTACAAGTTAGCACTATTAAACCATAAGCACTACTTACTCTTATACTCTCTACGATTACCCTGTCCTCTATTGGTCCGTCTTAAATTCAGTTTCCCTATATTACTCTAGCATGTCCAAAGGTCAGTCAATGGTTTCCTCTCCAGTCCAGCTGGTGAATCTGGGAATTTTGAGGCAATGTTAAAACTGTCTCATGTACACGGACAACCCTCTCCTCCTCCAAACAGGTTCAAATATATGTGAGAGATGCAACTATTTAGCCAAACTGGAGGCTGAGCTCTCTCATCTCAAAACTGGTGTAACCAGTCAGGAGGAGAAGGTAACCTTACACACCACAATTCCAGTATCATATAGTCCCACCACATCAGTGAACCAAACACATAAATACACAAAAACATACTCGGAGGCTCTAAATAAAAATCTACCTAAGCAACAGAGACCTCCAAAGCAGACATCCAAGCAAACTCTACCTCAAAACAAATCACGCACAACACATAGCCCACAAAGTCAGTGTGCCAAGCAGCCACAGCCCTTAAGGCTGAATAACACACCTGATACTCTTGTAATAGGTGACTCTATTGTCAGGCACACTGACGACCCGCTCACCAGGCTGAATAGAGAGAAGGTCACGGTGAGCTGCCTGTCGGGTGCTAGGATCCGCCACATAACGCAAGCACTCAGGTCACTCCAAAGCAAATACAAATATGACTCAGTCATTGTACATGCTGGTGTGAATGACCTGAGACGTACCTCCCTGGACTACATGAAAAGAGACATAGAGGAGCTCTCTGATCATGTAGCCCAGGCTGGTAATGACCCTGACCTTGAGCAGCATCTTACCCTCACCTAGAATGATGCCACAGTACAAAGACAAAATGATCGATTTTAACAATTGGCTAAAATTTTGGTGTCATTCAAAGGGGATCCAGTGTCTGTCAGCCTGGGATGACATGCTTGACAAGCCACATTGCTTCACTAGGGACGGATTGCACCCATCACCACTGGGCTTTCGGATATTGGCAAAGGCTCTTGCCACCCCCATAGTGCCTTTTTTAGGCAAGGCTCAAAAGTCAAACCCACCCCCATAGACAGCACAAGGAACAAGAAACTAAGGGTAATGCTACTTAACGCCAGAAGTCTTAACCTCAAGATGCATGCACTCGAAGCTCTCCTCAGTATGGAGAACATCGATATCTGTGCAGTGACAGAAACCTGGTTCAAGGCTCCAGAGAGCACCCCAGCACTACCAGGCTATACCTCATATCATGCTTTTCGGCCCCAAAACCTGGACCAAACCACAAAAGGAGGGGGAGTTTCCATATTTATCAAGGATATCCACACCTCCAGGTTAGTGGCATTGCACAAAGTATCGGAGACCATCCATGTGCAACTAACAGTGGGCAAGACTGCTTTTCAGTTTATAGCATCCTACAGATCACCCTCTCAAAGTCAGGGATCCCACTCGGCTTTCCTGAAAATATTGGAGAACATGAAGATCTCTCCGAACACCATTATATTGGGCGACTTCAACTACCCAAACATTGACTGGAAGCACTACTCAAGCCCCAGCACCTTAGCCCAAAGATTCCTGGAAATTATAAACTCAAATGATATGGAACAACTAGTCACCACTCCCACACGAGGGGACAACATACTAGAACTGATCATTACCAACATGGGGACTCTATGCTCCACACCAGAAGTATATCCCTCATTGGTAAGATCAGACCATAAATTAATTTCACTGGATGTCCACATCCCCACCCCACCCCCAGCCCAGAAAACCACAGTGAAAAACTTCTCAAAAGTGAACTTCTCACTTCTCAAAAATGAAGTGGAATCCTTCAAGGCCCCAGGGCCAGTGGAAACTATGGCCCAAACTGCAGAATCCTATATAAACGCATTCTACCGAAATCTCCAGGAATGCATGGATCATGCTATCCCAAACAAAACCAACACCCAATCATCCAAAGGCAGGCATCCAGTCTGGTGGACCCCTGCCATAAATAAACTGTACAACAGAAGGAGGAAGCTACTACATGATAGAGCAAAATCCCTAATAGGGAAGGCATCTCTGATCAGTACTAGCAAAAAATTACGATCCCTCATAAAATCCTCCAAGGCCGGCTTCGAGAGAGAAATTGCACAAGACACCAAAGACAATCATAAGGCTTTTTTCAGTTATGTTAGGAACCTGTGATGCAACTCCCAGACTTGTTCTGAGTTGATTCTAAATGAAAAAAATACACTGAACCCACAGACATCGTCAATATCCTGTCAGACATGTTCAGTGCAAACTCCCCCCCCCCCCCCAAAAGAGCAAGTATCTATCCCAGCAGATGGCTGCCTCCCAAACATCTCTGATGCTCAGGTGAAGGCTGCCCTCTCAAAGCAAAAAACACTGCTTCCATGGGACCAGATGGCATCCCAGGTTGCGTCTTACATGAACTCCAAGAGGAACTAATCCCTCAAATAAAACAGCTATACAATCTCAGCCTCACTACAGGATATGTGCCCACAGAATGGTGTACAGCAACAGTGGTCCCACTCCACAAAGGTGGAGCCTCTACGGACCCTGGAAACTATCGCCCCATAAGCCTGACTAGCTTAGTCTGCAAGGCTATGGAGAGGATCATCATGGAGCTCATAAACAAAGACATTGGGGACCTACAGACAATAGATCCTACCCAGTTCGGCTTTGTCAAGGGCAGATCCTGCCTTTTGAACCTGATTGACTTCTTCAAAACAGTCACCAAAGCCATAGATGAAGGGAAGGTAGTCCACACAGCCTATCTGGACCTTGCAAAGGCATTTGACACAATACCCCACTCGGGCATCATAGATAAGCTATCCAGCTTAAATATAAACCCTTATGTCACAAGATGGGTCACAAACTGGCTCAAAGACAGAACCCACAGAGTGAGAGTTGCTGTAGCCATGTCAGACTCGAAACCGGTCACAAGTGGCATCCCACAGGGTTCTGTCCTGAGACCACTCTTGTTCGGTATATACTTTTCCGAGGTACAGGCAAATGTGGGAGGACTATGGCTCACCAAGTTTGCAGACGACTGCAAACTGGGCGCCATAATCAAGACTCCAGCTGACACAAACATCCTTCAAAAATGTCTCACAGAGACAGATAACTGGTGTCAGCACCATGGTTTAAAGCTAAATGCCAAAAAATGTATAGTCATACCCTTGGGCAAAAACAATGTGCCCACAAATTACCACATAAGCGGAAACCCATTAAGTACAGAGAAAGTTATTAGGGACCTGGGGACCCAAGTTGATAGTAATCTCTCCTTTGAAAACCACATTGCCAAAGTGGGTAGAAAGACCTTCTACATAGCCCACCTCATCACAAAGGGTTTCACATCTAGATCAAGAGAGGTAATTGTGCCCGTTTATTCATCCCTCATCAGGCCCATCATGGAATACAATGCCCCTTTTGGGATGTACCTTACCCGACACCTGCAGCAATTAGAAAGACCCCAAAAGTATCTCACCAAGAGGATCAATGGTCTCAAACAGATGCCATATGCTGCTCGGTTAAAAAAACTCCAGCTCTACTCAGTTGCATACTGCCTACTTCGAGGCGATCTATGCCTGACATACAAAGCTATGTCAAATCCAGAATTAATGGACATGCTCCACCTCAGTAAATCTAAATCCCTTAGAGCCACATGCTCGAGGGACTTGAACCTCAGCACAGAAATAAATAGAACTTGCTGGAGGGACAGGTTCATAACCCAGAGGCTCCCTTCGCTCTGGAATAGAATTCCAGTTCATGTGAGGCAGAGCACCTCACTGAATCTCTTCAAGAAGAATCTCGATAGGTGGATGGGGGATTGTAGGTTTGTCCCAGGGATTACTCCCGTGTCACTATTAGACAGAGGCACAGTAAACTAAACCTTAAAAAGGGCACAGTATACTCAAATCAAGGGGTGGCGTAAGCCATACAGAATCGGGCTAGGCTTATAATTGCCCCAGGGCAGATAGCCTAGTATGAACCTATGAAACAAAGAGATATGCAACAAATATTGGTTTAGTTAATCAGAAAGTGCAGAAAACTGTTGAAAATAAGCACTTATCTTTTGTAGTCTCTCAGCAAGTAATTGGAAAACAGTAAAACAAGGGCAGAAGGCCTAACTTATTGCAGCTTTGAGCAAACAAGCACAAACCAGTTCAAACAGAGGCTTATTAAAGCAGAAAAACGGGAAACAGCCAAAGTTCAAATTATCCAATCAAAATGCCCTAAACAGAGCTCTGCAACAGTAACTCTAGCTAGATTAGTCCAAACTAAAAGACCACAGACTAAAAGACTTCTTACCCTCATGGCTGCCCTCCTTGATGTCGTGTGACTTGCATGCTTTGTTTTCCAATGCTAATAAATGAAATGTATGACATAGGAGTGTCCATAAATGAGCTTTTATCAGCAGTGAATAATATCAGCTTTAACATAAAGTTTAAAAAAATGTATTAGCAAGTGACCCTCCCTCCTTACTACACATCGCTAAATGTAATGACCACAACACTAAGCAACCTTGGGGTTAAGAGGAAGCTTCTTTACCCCCACAATTCTGTGATATTGCTAATTTCAGTAACTATACTTTGTCTAAATGTGAGTCAATTAAAAGGAATCCGCTATTTTTCCTGTATTGAGTGCAGCCAGTGTCATTGTACGCAGTCCACCTCCCCACATTATTACACAGTAGATTTTTTGTTTGTTTTTTCTGCATCTGTTCCACTGGACATAAGCTGATGTGTAGACTTGTGTTTTTATTGTTGATGCTGCCGTTTACTTATGATATAGAATTACTACAGCAAAGGCTAAGGCGTGAGCTTCTATTTATTTGTGTTACTGTTTGATAATCAGTTAGGTTGGCTTATCTAATGATCTTTTTCAACTGTAACCTGAGAAAGATTTCAAAGAAAGAATTTAATATAGAAGATATTGAGTGGGTCTCCAATCATAACCAGATTTTTGTGTGTTCGAGACATGGATGCTAAGAAATTCACCTTGAGAGTGAAGTTCAAGAGGTGAAACTCGGCATCCATGTCGGGAACACATATACAGGGTTATGATCGGATACCCACTAGTAATTCTTTGTAGTGCATGGAACTTTATCTACTCCACGATCTACAAGTTACAGGGGAAAAAATGCTAAGTGTTTTGCCAGCATTCAAAGCTGTAAAGTACTTAGGAAGCGCTGTTAGATTGACAGTGTTAACACAGCATCTTACACACTTTGGCATGGTTGTCAACTTTCCAGATTTTTGCAGAATGTCTAGATTTTTGTCTTATATATTTGGTATCTTCATCATAAAGTCTGTGGTTTTCTGATAAATTAGCGAGGATAGAAGTCACTAAATAATGGCATACATTTGAGTTTCAGAACTCGTGTCCTTCAGAAAGTGTAGTCAAACATACATCCTGTTGTTCTAGATACTTTTTTAAGTTTATAAGAGGAAGTCAGGGACATGTTACTGGTACAGACTGCAGGAACTAACAAATCATCCCTGCACTGTCATTTGCTGTTCCGTACTGACAGATTTAACTGCCTAGCGCAAATGCCCTACCTTAACAACATAAGCAGGGTGTGGTTAATATTTGTTAAGATCGAGCCTCATGCTATTCAATCACTTAACTAATATGTCTTTTTTCCAAATATCAGAGCATAATCACTGCATGCCATGCACTACAATTATGATCACAGATAAACATAAAGCAATATAGACACAGGTAAACATGACAGGTAATATAGTCAGAGTTACTGTGACATACAGAGCATGCATATAAAGCTGTTTTGCAGGCCATACAGAAATTATTGTGCATTTACATAAATTCTAAGTCCTTTATATATCTAACAAACCATTTTCATAACCTCAGACGGAGGATTCTCCCTGCCCAGCTTTTAAGGTTCAGTATGTTAAAGCCCAGCATATGCTAAACGTAAAGTTAAATGTAGTTATCCAAGTACTCAGATTACTTTTTCTCACATTATAGAGAGGTTCTTGACATTTACAGGATGATGGCGCTGATGATTAGATGTAAATTTATGCACCGGCATAGCAATCAGTATAAAACTTGCTTTGCTTGCTAACTATATATGCTATAGCTACAGTGTGTATGCCAGAATGTAGCACTTTATATTGTATCATTTCTCTATCATATTGGTGTTTGGAAAAAATGTAGGAAATAACCAAAATGTTTAAATAACATCCTTGTTCACCTAATAGTTTGATATTAGAATTTATGGTACTTATATTTTCTTAGCTGGTACACTGCACCTGACTTACTTCTCTCTGTCCACTGCCCAGTTTTACTTGTCGGTAATAACTGTTTTTACTGAAGGGAGTAATTCATTTCAGTTTTGATTAGTTATTTAAGTCAGATGTTCATGTTATGCTTCTGTGTGTGTGTATGTGTGTGTACAAGGTTTCATTTCAGAATCTTGAATTACTGGAAACTCAAACTTCATATGGTTGAGACCATATGATCAAGTTTTCAGAAACTTGAAAGTCTGAACTGACGTAAAAAAAAATAACCAAAGGCATTGTTTCTGCAGGGGGGTAGGCCCCCAGCACCCTCCGTACTTAAATATACCAGTCTCCGTGATCGCAGTATAGCGAGAAAACGGGAAATCTCACTTTCTGTGCTTCTGCATATAGCGCGGGATGGGAGATTTCCCTTTTACCCACTGTAGCGCAATCTCAGAGTTGGTATATTTAAGTAGGGGGAGTGTGGGCAGTGCAGGGGGGGCTTGGCCCCTTCAGAAATGATGTCTTTGGATATATTTTTTTATTTCAGTTCAGACTTTAGAGTTTCTGAAAACTTGATCATATGGTGTCGACCATATGTAATTTGAGTTTTCAGTAATTCGAGATTCTGAACTGAAGCCGTGTGCATATATATATATATATATATGTGTGTGTGTGTGTGTGTGTGTGTGTGTGTGTGTGTGTGTGTGTGTATAGATAGATGGATAGATATGTTTATATATTTACATCATAGGTCTGTGTTAATTTAAAAAGCCTTGCAATTCAGGAAGCATAAATAGCAGAAATTGCAGACCTCCTTTGGGCAGAGGTCAAAAGTCTCAGCCATATTTTAACTGTTGTTTTTATAAACTTTGAAAGTTAATAGAATAGCTGAGTTTGCATTACCATGTATTTTCTGAAGGGTATACAAAATGAAATTCAGAAGTCTGTCATTGTTTACTGACTTCAATCCTCAGTGGTGTGCTAGAACCCACAACGTTTATGACAGATCAAAACTATGATGCAAAAAATCTGGACATTCTGCAAAATTCTGGATATTTGAGAGGTACAAGTGGGCGACAGTAATGAATAATTTAATATCAAATATATATCAGCAGATCTGAACATACCTCAGTATAGTCTTCTGTTTTTTTTCCCAAACAGAGTGTTTCAGTGGATTTTGAGGTCCTTTTTTCCCTTTGTGCTGAACATATTCGGTATTTCCTTTCTGTTAAAAATACGTGTTAACTAGTGGCTTTGGTTACTGACCCTTTTTATGCTTTCCTATTCAGGTGTTACCCTTGTAGTACAAGGGTAAGAAACAGACTTGTTAAAAATAGGCACATTTTCTTCTTTACACGGATAGATATAATTTTGATTTTTGTTTAATACACTTGTAATTATTACTAGTATAATCATAGTTACACAATCATGTATTTCTGAATGGTTTTGAATACTTGCTTCAGGACATTGTTGTTTAGACTGGCAAAGGAAATGTGTAGTTAGCACATGATTTATTTCACTTGGAAAAAGCAAACAACATGGATTCCCAGTTCTGTAAATATTTCATAACCTGTAAATATTTAAACAATAAACGGCACTTTTATTTCCCTGCAGATGTGATTCTGAAAACCGATACCTTGGCAATCCACTTCGGGGAACATGTTACTGTGAGTACTCCACTTTGACCTTTAATCGTTGGCACATTGTTTCTTTTCTTCAATATGCTAGCAACCTGGTTTCTGATATTTCATATTTTAAACAAAGCATTTTAATGTCACAGTGCTTAGTGCGGAAGAACCTAGATAGAGCCTTTGAATTCTAACTGAAGTGAACACTTTGTCAGTCAGTTTATTATAAAAATGCATTAGCATGTGTTTAACAAATGAATGTGATTCACAACTAGGAATGACAACTAATTTCCAGTTGTCTTTCTTGAGCTGTAAAGTATATGCATAAAACAAAACAAGTGTAAACATTCTGGCACATAGGACATGCAGATGTCTGTCTCTCGCCATATACATGTCACATTTCATCCACGGCAGTTTTTGTTATCTCAGACTAAGACAAACTGAAAACCAGTGTTCACCTTTCTGATTAGCAGTACAGATTATAACATCATGTATAAGAAATCTTTACTGAAAAGTGAATTACTTTAGAAATGTCAGTTTATTTTACAGAAATCAGCAGTCATGACTGAAATCCTTGTCTGTTGTTACCTTTAGATAAGTAACCTGGTGGTTAATACTTTGAATTGTATTTTCCTGTTCCCTTTCACGTAAAGGATGTGGAGGTAACTGCTGGTCCTATAGTAATAAGAAATATGAAAATGTTAATCCTGCTGTGAAGGGTCTGATAATTGTTTGCAGGTGTGTAGCTAAGACATTCGTATTTATCAGAAAACTAAGTCATGCAAACAATTGAAATTAAATGTAGGTTAAAATAGTTGAATCTTTCTTGCCTATAGAGATTGTGGCAGTAAAATTTCAATTGAAAATTATATGCCTGACATGGTCTGACTGTGAACCAGATTTTTTTGGAAAGTCATAATACATATTTATTATGCAGGTTAGATATTTCAAGTACTGCAGTAAAAACATTCAGCTGTTTCTAAGATTTGAGATAAAGCATATCATTTATTGCTTACAGCTGAATTATCATTCATTGATCATTTCATGTAAACATTCAGAATGCATGTGCTCTAAAAATATTACTGATATGAATATCCGATACAATGTTTGTTTGGGGGTTGCATCTTTTTCCAATGATATTGTGGTTTTATTCCATATAAATTTGTTTCTTCAACCTGCACATATTAACTGTGCACCATTTGATGTTAGTAATCATGAGAAATAAAGTATCATTTGTTATAATTTCTTAAAGAATGAATACTGTATACACCTTCTCACTGACTCTCTTAATTGCATGTTCATCAGCTCAGTAGAATTAATGCAGCCAGTAGATGCTAAGCAGGGCTGTAGAACACCATGTGCTCAGAAGTTCCATGCACAGTAAGCTGTAGAACCCCACAATTGGTTGTTTCATGCACAGCAGAGCTATAGAACCCCACATGATTGGGTGTTCCATGCACAGCAGAGCTACAGAACCCTACATGATTGGCTGTTCCATGCACAGCAGAGCTGACGAACCCCACATGATTGGCTGTTCCATGCACAAGTAGGGCCATAGAACAGTTTACTATTAAATTTTTGAGTTGAGATGTACCCATATGAAAACTTCGAAGTACAGCTGTTCGACTTTTCATATGGGCGAACATGTCAATGTTAGAAAGTTTATATTAGTGAATCCAGTGTGCATTCGCTAATATAAATTCGAAGAATTGTATGGAGATTGCGGTACAGTGCAGTTAGGGTAATTCATTCCTTTCCTCACTGTAGTGTGATCTCGGAGTTAGAATATATAGTTAGCTGAGGGTGGGGGTGCGCAGCCACCCACAGGGGGGTGCATGGGGGCTTGCCCCCCTGCAAAAAATGGGATGTTCGTTATAGGAGTTTACTTTATGTGAGCCCCTGTATGGATATCACGTGATGTGTTCGAAAACAATGTCAAATCTGCTGAATTTGATCAGTGGATTCGGCATTGTGACTCATTCTATTTTTTGAATTTTGAGGTTTACTTTCAATATGTAGGAAGCAAATTATTTTGTCGTTTGACATATTGATAGTAAACCCCTTAGAACACCATGTGCTCAGCTGTTCGATACACAACAGAGCTGGATGGATAACATCTGGCGACTGTATTATTGCATGCACAAAGCACGTTGCCCAAGACTGTATTACTTTAGGCATGCACAATGGTGTAGAGCCACATGGTTCTGTCATTCTGTGTAAGCAGTGTACCAAATAATATTTGCAGACATTTACAATAAAGAAAAATATTCCTCTTGCTTACATCTAATTTTAAATTCACACTGGCGGGTTTTAGAAAATAACACCTGTTAAATAGCCATGTCATTTTCTGTTGCTTCTCCATAAGGCATTACAGCAAATGATATTTGACAGGTGTAATAGTAACTGTTCGTCTTGTTTATATTTGGTCATTACTTCTACCTTTCAGGTGTCAGAGAGTAGTGCTTGACAAAGTATCAACTCCATGTTGATGTAAAATAAAGTGAAACAATTATTTTAATTAACTGCTGCCTCTCACTGTTGGGGGTTATAGAACAGTGCTTGTCGAATAACTAAGGTTCCATTGCAGCACGTTGGTTTCAGGTTATCATCTTTTTCGCAAGTGCATTAGTTTACAGTAATTAATACAGCCTGTAAATGTTTTTACTCATCCAGTGATATTTTAATAATGGAAAATAAAGTGACTATTTTTGTTGCCTATATTTATCAGTTATGCCTCACTCTCAGCTATCAGATGGTAGAGATTGTCAAAGGATCAGAGGTAAATGTAGTGTACATTACCTTCTCATGATTATTTTCGAGAACTGTGTTTAAATGGCAAAATGGGGACAGTGGGGAGGAGTTTGTGAGGATTTGTCTGTAAGAATATTAGCAATGAGTGATTTATTTTTAGAGTAAATGGATTTAGTAGTAACATTCTATAAAGAAATGCTTTTAGTACTATTTCAATTTTCTTTGAATGTAGGATTATTTCTGAAAGGTTTAAATGTGTAGCTAATTATCCAGTCACAATTTTTTTTGTAAATAAAATGAACTTTCCTAGTTTCAAGTTTGTTTAGACTTATTACATGTTTAGATTTGCCTGGCTGCTTTGGTTCAGTGCCCCAATGACATCTAGTTTTGTCAAAATGTTTTCATTTAGCAGTGATTCCATGGTTTTCTCTACTTTAAACACAGAGGCTGATAGTTTGCAGCCCTACACTCCATTATAGGGGCTTACACCTGCTGGTTTCCATTTTTAGTAAATCTTTTTCTTTGTCCTACAATTTTATTGGAGAAACAGTTTTAAGGGGGTTACCATAGAGGGGACTGTATCAATATCAGTGATTTTCTACCTTCTTTATGAAATTGTGGCATTAGTCTAGAGCTTCCACTGCCTGACCAGTGTTGATCTTTGTCTGCATTTGATTTTGAATTGAACTTTTTCATTTAAGGTTTGGTTGCTTCTATTTTTTATCTTTTTCCTTGTATTACATTTGTTTTGTTTTGCATTATCTGTTCTGTTGGAGTTTTAAGCAGCCTTGGCTAGGGTCAGTTAGAAAAGTTAGCAAAGAATTCCTTTGCAAACCATGAATAACATCAGCTAACTGGTGGGAAGAGCTGAGAAATAGCTTTCCTTGTGTAGCTGGAAATATTTGGAGGCATCTTTATTTGGCTGAAGTGTTTGTTTGGCTTGCTTGCTGTACTCTGCCTGAATATTGCTGATCTCTGCCTGCATTTTATTTTTCCCACACACCTGCCCAACTGTTGTATTCTTAAACTTGGTGGCTTTGGGGTTGCCCTTCCCTACTATAAATCTGATTTTGGCCATTCTTCCCAGTCCCATCTCATCAGCTCATTCTACTGAGTATGGAGATGTCACTTGGGAAGACCCATCCCCTTAGTTTCTTAACTTTGAATGATCTTCTGTTTCCTCCCTTCCCACTTAACTTAAATGTGCACTTTATTCAGCTGCTTTTACTGTATTTGTGTTTCTTCTTACTTTATTTTGTTTTTGCTGCTTGATGTTAAAAGTGTACAGTTACATTTATTCTGCTGCATTTATTACTGCTTGTTAGTAGCCTGATTAAATTGTAGCTGTTATTCTAAGCATATTAGTTTTGGTTTAAGCACTTGGACTTCTGGCCAGTCTTGTGGGAAGAGAAAGTAGCCTTTGCCCTTCTTAGCTGGGAATTGCTGGTGAAGGCTTATTATGCCTGTTTGGTTTAAACATTTGGGTTCAAAACCAGTTATTTAACATTAGTAAGATTTATGGTCTAAACTCTTGTGGCAGGAGAGGATAACCTACACCCTTCTATGCTGGGAATTGCTGGTTGAAAGCTTATTGTGTCTGAAAGTGTCTTAGTTTTGGTTTAAGCACTTGGGCTCCAAACCAGATATTTTACTTTAGGAAGGTTTGTGGTCTAGACTCTTGTGGCAAGAAACTGTAGCCTATACCCTTCTAAGCTGGAATTGCTGCTGAAGGCTTATTGTGGCTGTCATTCTAAGTATTTTTGTTCTGGTTTAAGCACTTGGGTTCCAGACCAGTTATTTCACACTAGGAAGGTTTGTGGTCTACAGTCTTGTGGGAGTATTCTACTGAATTGCTGCTGTTTTGTTTAAACTGTTTTTTTGGCTGTTGTGTCTGCAATTTTCTGCAATTTGAATTTGTAGTACTTCTGCATTTTATAGCATATGCTACATTCAGGGTTGCTGAATCTAGATGGTTTGGTATTATCTGAGCACTAAAACCAGCTATCATTAAGAAGGACCTCCTGCACCCTTGTGGCATAAGTTTGCAGCCAAGGACCCATTTGAGTTGGGAAGGCTCAGTCTTGGGCTTTCGCTTTGGTTACTTTGTGTAAAATCATTTAACTTCACTTGTATTTAGGCTTCATGTTTGCATGGGTTTGCTCTCAGTTTACCAGAGCTGCTCAGAGATTCGTGACTTTAGCCAGAGATCTGGAGTGAAGAAACTAAATTCAAGGCTTCCACTGAAATCTGCTGAAAAATAAGTATTTTAAAGCCTACATTACACTTTGAGACTAGTATTCTACTGAAATGCTGTTTAAACTGTTTTTTTTTTTTTTTTTTGCTGCATTAACTGTGATTTTCTGCACTTTGAATTTCTAGTACTTCTGTGTTTTATAGCATAGGTTAGATTCAGACTCACTGAATCTAGACAGTTTGGTATCACTTGAGCACTAAAACCAGCCATCTTATATTAATAAGGCCCCCTGCACCCTTGTGGCAGACATGTGCAGCCTAGGATCCATCTGAGCTGGGGGTTGCTGGAATAAGGCTCAGTCTTGTGCTTTCGCTTGGGTTACTTTATTTTAAAATAATATAACGTCACTTGTGTTTAAGCCTCATGTTTGCACATAGCTGTGTGTCATGCAATGTGGTTTAGCATGGCTGTGGATAGCCATGCATAGAAGCAAAGGGCTAGAAAGACAATTTTCCCTGGATATCTGCTAGGGATCCCTCCTAAGCTCCTCTGTTTCACTGCCTCATGTATACTAACAACCAGTTTACTCTTAAACACAACATGTGAGGGATGTGTCTGTACTATGGATTTGGAATCAGTTTCTCTCAGATAACAACAAACAAGATATCAAACAGGTTGTCAGCACACTCATTTCACCTCTTGCACATAACATGCTCACAACACATAAACCCACATACGTGGAGATACTTGCTAGAAGCCTGCCTAAAGATCAGAGACCTCCCAAGCAAAAACCTACTGCATATGCTGCAGACCTAGTAGAATCCGCTACATATAATAATACGTACAATAGCCCCTAAGGCAAACACCTCAAAACCAAATGTCTTGGTCATAGGCGACTCCATAGCAAAACACACAGATGTCCCCCTCACCAGGTTGGACAGGGAGAAGGTCACAGGCAGGTGCCAGGATCCATCAGATCATGTACACACACCTCCCCCTCACCAGGCTGGACAGGGAGAAGGTCACAGGCAGGTGCCAGGATCCATCAGATCATGTACACACAGATGTCCCCCTCACCAGTCTGGACAGGGAGAAGGTCACAGTCAGGTGCCAGGATCCATCAGATCATGTACACACACCTCCCCCTCACCAGGCTGGATAGGGAGAAGGTCA
Source organism: Protopterus annectens (assembly GCF_019279795.1). NCBI lineage: Eukaryota > Metazoa > Chordata > Ceratodontiformes > Protopteridae > Protopterus > Protopterus annectens. The sequence goes on along the minus strand of NC_056748.1, from coordinate 142,152,403 downwards.
CAGTCAGGTGCCAGGATGCATCAGATCATGCACACACACAATAACAACAAGTATCATTATCTCTGTGTCATAGTCCATGTTGGATATTGGAGTGAATCACTTGAGACATTCCTCAATGGACGATATGAAAACTGTGCTCTCAGATTATGTGTCCCAGGCAGGTATGTCCCTAGCCCTAAGCAGCATTCTTCCTTCATCCAGGACGATGCCTCAATGTAAGCAAAAAATGATTAACTTCAACAATTGGCTTAGCATCTGTTGTCAATCCAGGGGTATCCAGTATCTGTCAGCCTGTCAAGATATGGGTGACAGACCTCATTACTTTGCCAGAGGTAGTTGTCACCTGTCACCTCTTGGCTTTTGGTTACTGCCAAAGGTACCTGCCTCCCCCATAGTGCCTTTTCTAGGCAGTGTCATAACAGCTAAATTCCTGATGTAAAAAGTCCACTAGAGACAAACTGCCAGTTATGCTGCTTAATGTTAGGAGTCTAAATTGGAAACTGCACTCACTGGAAGCACTCCTTACCTTGGAAGGTGCCGATGTCTGTGAAGTCACAGAGATGTGGTACAAGGCCACAGAGAGTAATCTGGCCATACAAGGCTGCAATGGCTTCCACACATTCAGACCTCAAAACTAGCATGAAAGAACCGAAGGCAGAGGTGTATCCATCTTCTTTAGAGAGAAATACACCTCAAGACTGGTCAAACAGTACGACTCCCTAGAGCTACTCCAAGTCCAACTAACCTTAGGTAAAACCCCCATCCATATCATTGTTAACAATAGGTCCCCCACCATGAGCCACAACAACCACTCTGGCTACATGGACCTACTTGAGTTACTCACTATACAGCCAAACACCTTAGTCATGAGTGATTTCAACTATCCTTCCATCGATTGGGAGTCATATATGAGCACAAACATGCTTGCGGTAAGGTTCCAGGACTTTGTTAATACAAATGCTGTGGAACAGATAGCCTGCACCCTCACAAGGGGCTCAAATGTTCTTGATGTAGTACTTACCAGCATAGGGGGGTCTCTGCACTACTCCCTGTGTGTTGCCCTCCCTCATAAGGTCTGATCATAAATCAGTCTCATTTGAAGTAACAGTCATACCTGACCCCCTGCAAAGCAAATAGTAGCCTCCTAAGTGATGACATATATAGTTTCAAACCCCCTGCTACCACTGTCAACAATGACTCCTATACAGAGGTGTACACATATGCACTGTATAAATACCTGTACAAATTTATAGATTGGCTATACCTGAATGGATCAAAAGAAGGGTCTCACAAAACTCTGGTGGGCATCAAGCATAAATAGGTTCTACAACAAGACGAAGAAACTAATGTCTAAGAACAAGAGGGAACTGACTCAGCAGAGAAAGGACACCCTCCACAGCTTGAACAAACAAAGTAGAGATCTTGTAAAGTCCTCTAAAGCCAATCACAAAGCTAAACTAGCATCCCTAGCTAAGGATAATCACAAGGCATTCTTTAGCTACATCAGAAATCTAAAAGGGAATACCCAGCTTTGTGCCAATAGTAGCACTCATACTGAACCTGAGGACATTGCCAACCTGCTAGCAGACAGATTTGGCACAAACTTCACTCTCTTGTCCCCACCAGACATACCCCAAAGCATACCTGCCACCAGTCTTCTGCCTAGTATCTCAGAAGGGCAGGTCATAACTGCACTCTCCATAGCCAAAAACACGGCCTCTATGGGATCAGATAACATCCCAAACTGCCTACTAAATGTTCTAAAACAGGACCTAGAGGAACCACTTGACACTCTCTTTAACCACACTCTTTATTGACTTTGTCCCAGCAGAGTGGAAACAGCATCAGTAATTCCCTTGCAGAAAGGGGGTCCATCAACCGACCCTGGTAACTATAGACCCATAAGCCTAACTAGCCTTTTCTGTAAGGTCATTGACAGAATCATCATGGACCTTATCAACAAAGACATAGGTGACCTTCAAACTCTTTACCCAACCCAGTTTGGCTGTGTTACGGGTAGATCATGATTATTAAACCTGGTGGACTTCTTTGATAATGTCACCAAAGCCCTGGGTGAAGGCAAAACAATAAATACAGTTGATCTCTACTTAGCCAAGGCTTTTGCCACACTCCCCCACTCAGGCATCATTGAGAAACTCACCAGCTGGGAATTAACTTATATGCCACTAGATGGGCAGTCAACTGGCTCACCAACAGAACACATACAGTCAAAGTTGGGGATTCCACCTCTACCAGCAGACCAATTACCAGTGGTGTACCATAAGCATGTGTTGGGCCCCCTATTGATTGGAATCTATTTCTTAGAAGTCCATGCGAAAATAGATGGCCTGTGGCTTACCAAGTTCACCATTGACTGCAAATTGGGTGCAGTCACCGAGTCCCCCAATGATATTGACATACTACAAAAAGGGCTTACTCAGACAAACGATTGGTGCCAAAGACACACACTTGAAATAAATGCAAAAATACATTATCATCATTTTTGACAAAGGGAAAGTCCCTGCAAATTGCAGTATTAACAGGCCCCCCTTAGCTCAAATTATGTGATGAGAGATTTGGGAACACAGGTGATAGCAACCTTAACATTAGTCACCACGTATCCACAGTGGTAAAGACAGCCTTCTACGTTGCACATCTGATAAGTAAGAGCATCACATCCAGAGCCAAGTATGTTAAAGTACGTTGCAAGTACGTTGCAAGTACGTTGCAAGAATGTTAAAGTATGTTAAAGTATGTTAAAGTATGTTACAAGTATGTTACAAGTATGTTACAAGTATGTTAAAGTACATTAAAGTACGTTAAAGTACGTTAAAGTATGTTAAAGTATGTTAAAGTATGTTACAAGTATGTTACAAGTATGTTACAAGTATGTTACAAGTATGTTAAAGTACGTTAAAGTACGTTAAAGTATGTTACAAGTACGTTAAAGTACGTTAAAGTATGTTACAAGTACGTTAAAGTACGTTAAAGTACGTTAAAGTACGTTACAAGTACGTTACAAGTACGTTAAAGTACGTTACAAGTATGTTAAAGTATGTTACAAGTATGTTACAAGTATGTTACAAGTATGTTACAAGTATGTTAAAGTATGTTACAAGTATGTTTAAATTAATATTTTTTTGTTTGTTCTCTCCACTGTAACTGTTGATGTGCTGCATATCACTGTAAAAACATGTCTTTTGTAATTTGTATGTATACTGATCATGTCTAAATAACTAAATGTATCTGTAATTTTTATATGTGGAGATTTCTCCCTGGGCCTTTGCTGAAAAAGGGCCTTTTCGGGTCAGTCAGACACCCCCGGTTAACAAATGTAAAATAAATAAAAATAAAACTTCCCCTGTACTCATCCCTCATCAGACCACTAATAGAGTACAGTGCTTCCTTCTGTATGTACCTCACCAGACACCTGCAGCAGTGGAGAGACCTCCGAGGTTTCTCAGCAAGAAAATTCAGGGCCTTCAGCACATGACCTACACGGACAAACAAAATGCCCTGTCACTGTACTCTGTATCTTCTAGGCTGCTGGGAAGCGACTTGTGCCTGGCCTACAGAGCAGTCTCAGACCTGCTCTAATGGAAATGCTGCACATCTACCAGCGAAATAGGACAAGATTCACTCAGTCTAGGGATCTTAACCTAGCCTGCAACAGTAATAGGACATGCTGCAGAGACAGATATGTCTGCCAGATGTTGCCACTCCTCTGGAACAAACTCCCAGTTCATGTAAAACAGAGCTCCTCAATTACCCTCTTTAAGTGTAACTGGATGGAAGACCATAAATTTACCCCGGTGGTGTCACCTGTGCCCCTCTTGGATAAGGGCAGTTGATACTGATCACAGACTCGCACTGCATCTAGACCATATAACTTGGTCAATAAGGGGAACAAGGGTATAACATGACTAGGCTTGTAAAGGACCTAGGGCCAATAGCCGAGTAACCTGCAATGAACCTATAAATTCATTTAATAAGAACTCTTTGTCCTACTCTGTCAGTGCAGAAGCATTTGTTTAGTAGCTCTCTGCTTTTCATCATTGTCTCTGTTCTAATACCCATATATTTTTGGAATTTCCTGTTTTTGTCTTTCTTTCCTCCCACATTATTTGTAAAATCTTTCATTGAAGCATTTTTCCTCTCTAACCTTACCATCCATTTAGTGAACTCTGAAAATAAAGGTGTAGATTTTGAGGTTTCTAAATTCTGATCCCCCATTTACAGAGTTTGCTTTTAATAACCACATTTTGATCATGACCAGCCATTACAAAGGCAAAAATCTTGAGACATTGCACCTTAGAAGGAACGTGAGCCAAATGCCGAAACCCAAACCTAAGATCGTTACTGTACACCCCCCCCCCCCCCATAATACCGTTACCAAGATGCAGTACTGAACACTGAACTCCCTAATGTTTAAGCTATGACTTCAGGAGAGCTTGGTATTCAGAACCAGATGTAAAAAGAAGATTTCCAGCTCTTTGATCTCACAGTCTTAGAACAGATCCAGTATATACGCGACAGCATAGACATGTATGTGTCTGCCTCTTAAATTACATGCGTCACATTCAGCATATCTTTACAGTTTGTACTTGATGGACCAATAAAACCAAAATATTCTTCCAGGTCAGCTGTTGCCAGTCAGTTTAAGCTGAGCTTGGCAATTTTCTTATGGTTTATGGTGCATTTTATTAACTTGTTTTAATGCAAATGATACTATAATATTCAGTAAAAAAAACGTCTAAGACTAGCAATATTTTTTTATTTATGTTCTTGGGAATCCTCTCCATAGCAGAAAATGTGTAGGGCTTCAACCCTGTACTCACTAAATTAATATAAATAGTTCTGAGGTTTACAAAAGCTCAGTGCTTGTTACCCACTGTATGATTCTAAGTCTGTTGAGTTTAAAAGAATCACTGGATTTTGGCCCAGTGAAGACATGCTGGCTGATTTCATTAAACAGAGTTTATTGAAGTCTCATTCAGTAATGTTCACTTTGATGAACTAAATGGCTTGCTTTCCACTTAGAAACCTTCATCTTCAAAGCAAACAAATCGAAGAACCACTTAATAAGCCGAAATCAGTTAAGTTAAGCATTAATATGCCATACTCTGTTCAGTTAAGCAGTGGGGGTACAACAAGTTAGATAATTCATTTCTTCTTTTTCTGCGGTATACTACTTATCATGGTATTTAATTACTTTAAGTGAAATGGTATCACCTGGTTTGTACTGGTTAGCAGTCGTTACACATCTAAAGGGTATGGTGGTAAGCAATGGTTTAGTTTCTGGTTACCAAAAATTTCATTACGTAAGGCTAAAATTCAAAAACAACGATCACCTACTCCTGTGGTAACTGTCTTCCTTTGCAGAAACCAGACACAGAATGGTCAGCACACTTTGTCCACTGAGATAACACTGGCCAGAAGCATTATCCACAGGTACTCGAGGCTTTTGATCAGCTTCAGTTTTTCATTTGATTCTTAACTGTTTCAGTGTGAGTTTTATCATTGATCTTCTAAGTGCATTAATCATAGTTTCCATGCAGACTATCACATTTTTATTTGTTTTCATGACTGCTACAGATTACCTGGGGTCAGCTACTAACTAGAGAGATGTCAGAGCCAGCCTGAGTAGAATGAGATTGATTGGCTGATGATGGCTAGAGCATGCTGTGGGATGGGGAGTGAAAATGGTAAATACCACTGTTGGTCTGCAACCCAATGGAAAGACCAGTTCTACCTTCAAGTGTGCACCTGAAGGCAGTAGCTTGGCCCAAGAGTACATGCATGCTAGCTAAGTATCACTGTTACAAGGTAGCATGTATGCCCTGCGGCATTGTGAGACATTGCACTTCAGCTAACCAATGGGGAAAAGCTGTTGCAGCATTAAACTAAGATCTCCCAGGATGCCTCCTGTGTGTCTGGATCTTGCCTTTCCCTTTTAGCATCTTATAATAAGAGAAGATGAAAGGAACAAATGGGCCTATTAGGAGTATGGCTTGATGGCATGCCTCTCAATCTGTAGACACTGAAAATAGGAACAAAGATCTTTGAAAAGTAAGAGCATTCAGCAAAATATCTGGACATCTAATTAGCATAAACTGTGGATATTAAATAGCACTTAATAAGTCTTACTTCTGTTCTTGTTTCCAGGAGTAATTAATGTGGGATACTCCTCATAAACAAGTCTGTGATGAGGGGGATTCAGGAAACTGTGAAGGAGAAAATCTAGTCTAAAAACAGGGTTGCACTGTGCAGGGGTAAATCAGATCTGAAGAAAGGAATGTTCCTTTGGGACATTTGAGAGGTCCGGCTCATGGATGGACACGGTGGGGCTGCAGAAAGAATTGTAACATAACTGAGTGTATGTTGTCATTATTACCTGCTTGATTTAATTTGTGATAGATTTCTAAAGCTTTGCCATACTGTTGCAGGCTTTAGATCATCAGATGTGAATACCCACTTCTCACAGCCAGGTAAACATTCCTTTACTTTTTGACCCTCAGTCATATTTGTACTTTGTGGCACTCAGCACATCCTGTAAATAATGTGGTATGTCTTCTGCCAGCCACGTACACATTCCTTTAGGCAGAATCCATCTGCAGTATCACAGCTGAAAGCAGAAAAAGTCAGAGTCTTCAAAAGATACTTTTATAGCCAGTAAATTTCCATTACTCCTGAAACAGAATTTTACCTCTATTATATTTTCTGCCACTTAGTAGTTTTGTAATCAGTCAATCATCAAGACATTTGCAAATGTACTGTGCTATGTATCTGGTAACCCTGCTGTGAGGTTTATAGAACTCCCCTTGCAGTATGAATCTGTTCTCATAAACATTCCTCTTTATTTCTGCTTTGTTCCATGAAATGTTTTAGAAATGCATTTTTTCATGAATGCCATTTTAGTTCTCCGTCAAAATCAGGAAATGCATAGTTCCATTTTTTAGGATAGTTTCTGGTCATTTCTTCACAACTTAAATGTTGCTTGACCTTCTTTGCCTGTATTTATACATAAGAAGCAGACATACATTTTACCATACAACTCCACCTTCTATCTTATTTTCTTGTGTCATTTGTCAAATGACCACATCCCTCTTTCCTTATTTAGTGGGCTGCTTGCCTCTATTTTTACTAGTGTAACCTAACTTGTATTTCTGCCAGTTGGTAGCTTGAGATGAAGTTCATTTCTTTTCTCTCTACTATGTATTTCTTGTTACCTTGGAAGGCAGCCATTTTTCCTTCCATTTTAACTACTTGACTTTTTTTTTTTTTTTTTTTTTACAATTTTTGGATCCGCTGCCCCTAACAGCCAGTCAGTTGATGTATTCCAGTCACTGTGTGGTGTTCTTCTTTTCTCTTATATATCTGTCCTGTTTTTTTCTCAGACAGAAAAGATCAGCTAGTCCTTTGTTGGCAGAGACTAGATCTATTTTTACTTTGAGGGAGGTTAAAGTATCCCTGTTAAAAGAGTTTTTCTAGCTGTCAGAAGGGCTGTTTAAGTCAGTACCTGGCCATGCCTGAGAGCTTTTAGTGTACAGTACGTACATGTTCGGCCTCTTCTTGTGTTCAGACCTCCTCTATCCACAGTTCTTCCAGCAACCCTCATGTTCCTCCTTGATTTCCAGCCAAATGCAATGCAGTACCATAGCTGTGCTGTTAAACAGTCAGACATAACGATTTGTAGTCGAATCCTGATAACGGGCATTGTAGGTAGAATTCCTACTTCCCGGGCAGTGGGCTGGCCTTTCTCTTCCCATTTTAATGCATTTGTGCACAGCACATTTTGTTGTTTCTATTTTTTTCATGCTGTGGTTGTTTTATTCAGATGTTTATTACAGTTCTATAGCTCTTGTGACTTTAAGCAGACACTGTTCATCATTTAATATTTCTCATATTTGTGATCTGGCAGGTTTCTTGAAGTTGATGTTTTATTTTTTTTTCTGACATTGTATAAACTGTAATCGAATATTATTTAAACTTTATTCTCCTTTGGTCTTCTTTTTTTTATTATTATGTCATGGTGTGTAAACCAAGCTGTGTCCTGTGGCTGGAGGTCTTTAGATTTACAGAAATTAGTACTTTAATTGTAATTATTTTTTTTGCATTACTGCTAATATTATACAAATTGTCATCATAATTGGTAGTTTTAGTGCTGGACATAACTATTGTTGTTTTGTTTGCATGTAAGTTGAAACAAAACAAAGGAAAAAGAGTTGTAAACAAATTACAAGATAATAGTTAGGCTAGTACTGCTGACAAGCCAGGATGGATGCTGTATGGGGCTTAATGCTGTAGGGGATACTGACTGCAAAAAATGGATGCTGTTTGTTATTTGGAATGGTTATACTGAAGTTTATTTAGCTATTATGTTGAATTGGGGTCTCAAACTCAAATGACTGTGAGGACTGTGTTATGACTAATACACAAAACTGACGGTCACAGTCTCCAAAAAATGGCTAGTTGTAGCGTCTGTCTCATAGAGTCATGCTGCTTTAAGAGCTGCTTGTGGCCCAGTGACAGTGAAACTGAGACCCCTGCCCTAAATGCTTAATTTCGGGAATGGTTGCAGTTTATCCTGGAAGATTTTTATTGTTGTAGCCTGGCTTGCATTGCCCATGGAACCACTTTTCTTCCTTTTGGTAAAAATCTTCGTTCAGCTTTTGTTTGTTTCCCTGTTCCTAAGGTAGTCATTTTTATAGTTTTGATATTTATGTTGAGACACCGTTCGTGTTTCTAATCTCGTATTATGTGATGATAATATACAAGAGTTTTGGCCGGGTCTGAATTTCTTTTTAGGAAGACTGCATACTTTCCAGAAACCTTTTCAATTAGAAGTTTTATTATTTTATTTTAAGTTAGGTTGATACAGTGTGGTTTATGTCAGGCTTTTGTGGCCTTCTGTTTATAATGCTACTTTATTTATTTATTTTATTTTTTATTTTTACATTTGGTAACTGGGTTAGTCCGAATCGGCCCAAAGAGCCCTTTTTCTGCGGAGACCTGAGGAGAAAAGCTCCAGGAATGTAATTAAAAAATAAGAAAAAAACTAACAATTCGAGTCTTAAGATACTTAACAGTACAAAAACAGAGAGAACTATACAATATGAATATATACAAGGCAAAAGTACAGTATTTTGAGAATTCAGTAACAATATGTTTGAGAAATTTGGTTAGCATTAAGTTATTTACAAGGAATGTAGCAATGCCTAAAATTAAAAAAAAGTCAGAGTAACATCATGACATAGTACAACAAAGATGCATTTAATAGCACAGGTATTAACTGCAAGGAGGGTAATAAGTGTAGACAGTTTAAGTAGCTACCAGGCAGATATGTTAATTGAGAGACTTGACAAAGCATTCACAATTATGTTTATTTCAACATGTTACAAAGAACTCATGTATACAGTCACATGTCTGCTGACAAACTGTGCCTTTCTAGGAATGTTTGAACCAGCTTTTGGAAGTATGCAGTTCTCAAAGACAAGTAAGTCAGGCTACAGAGAGCTAATGTATGTTCTCTGCAAAGACACTGAGACTCCTTTCCAGTAACCACTGGATAATTCTAGATTTCCCAGTGTGCTTCATAGTGATATAAACATCTGGAGAAATACATAGAATGTTAGGTCAGACCATTACACAAAACTGTTCCCTACTGGTCAAGAATTTACATTATTGTTTGATTCACTTGATTAAGCCTTGCTTAAACCTTTTAGTTTAGAGTTGTGCATGTCTGTATTTTAATTTCATAAAATATATTGCATTATTAACTTAAAAGGTTCCTTCTTAAAGAAGAATCCAGATTCCAACTGCCTCGTTAAAGCTACACACGTAAATGAATTCTGACTTTGGGTGTAAAGCAATGAGGTATAGTACAGTGGTGATTTTACAGAAAGAAGATTCTTGCTGTGCTGTCTTTTGCCAAACTGTATTCTGGGCTAAATTAGCTGTGTGCCATAATTAATAGTAAAAAACAAAAAATTGTAAAAGAAAAAAAATCTCCTTAAAGTTTGTATGATGAAACTGTCTCATTTATGTCCTTCTTAAGAAGCTGAAGTAATGAAATACCTGCTAATTCCATGATTTGATTTAAGTCTGAAAAAAAGGCAAATGTAAGCCCAGCCTGTGTATGACACTGTTTCAGGAAAGGTTTGTGAGGTTCTGATGTGCTTCCTTCTTTCATCAGAGCTTGTATCACAAAAGCTTGGCAAGAACCGCTGTGTCTGTTATGGACTCCGGTACATCTGCAGACAGAACATATGCACTTTGAGAGAGGTGGCAATAGTTACCATAAAACCCCGATCCCATGTTAATAACAGGAAAAAGGTGGTTGATGATGATTAGTTATGTGCAAGGCAACTGTAAGATATATAGCTTAATTAAATTAGTTAAATAAAATAAATAAAATTATCCACTTAGATATCCCTGCTGTAGCTTAGAGATTTACAGGACAGTAAAAGAATATCAGACTTGCTTATGTCAGGAGGTTTCGGACCGTAACCCAAGTTGTAGCATAACTATGGTCAGCAATACCTTAGCGATGCACAACGAATCCCCAGATGGGTTAATGTAGGACTAACATACTCTTTGCTTAAAATGTGTCTGAGAGGCTCATGTTAGGCCTTGTTCTTAGCCATTGCCGTACATATTTAAGTGAATTTGGACAGCTACAGACATCAGTACTCTAATGGTAATCTGAGTAGGAATTAAACATAGATGTACAAGAGAGTAAAGCTGTTTGTCTTCTTTCCTTAGTGGAAAAAAATGCTGTATGACTGGTTCTGCAGTTGTGTTGTGTGCATTAATGTTACTGTTGCCATTGTTTTATAAAGCCCGTTGCATTTTAGGCTCGTGATACATAGCCTTGGGTCACATTTAAAAACTGTCATTTGGATGTGTATTACTAAATGAAATTAAGTAAATGCATGGTCTTGTTCAACTATTTATCACAATACCTAATAAATATAATTTCTACAAATTAAATCAAGTATGGTAACTTTACAAAACAGCCACTGTTCAGCACACTGCAGATAGCGCCATGATGCTATGTTATAGAGCTGAGGGGAAGGTTTGATAAATGTGGTGTAAAGGTATCTGTTGTCTTTAGCAGTGGTATTAAAAATGTTATAAAAAGAAAGACTTTCAGAAATCATTGTAAAATGTGATGCTATATTTGACGTTTTCTTAAAATATGCACATACCTGTGCTAGGATTATAATTTTTCCTGGCAAATCATAAGCAAGTTAAGTTCATAGTGACCCTTGTTGATTCTGAGTGCAGTAGTGCCTTTCAGTAGATGAGGTGTGGATGAGACATGAGTTTCAGAACTGGCTGTAGCTGTGGACAAGAAAAATGCTGTAACTTGACCTTTATAGAGGATACTGTCCACCCTTTGCCTACTTGGTGTGCAGGGAGTCATGTTGACAACTAAGTGTTTTGACAGCCAGTAGAATTGTTTGTTCTGCTTACGCTGTCATATGGGCATTTCTTTCTCTGCTGAGACTACTCCATCCTCTACTTGGTCAGGATTAAGAGGCAGCATCATCTTTTACTATTGCTGTTCTACATTGTGATAGGTTTGGATCTTGTGAGATTTAACTTACAGATCTAATAATGGATTGTGCAGTTTTTCCTTTGTTTTCAGCCAGGGAAGTAATTAAACAAGAGGCAATTCTGGACCTGAACATTTAAAGCTTTCCAAATACTTTCTTCAGATAAATTGAAGCAGGACTTCATTTATCACTTACATCCCTTCCATCGGAGGGGGGAGGGAGGTGAAATTCACAAAGTGGTTCTACAGTTAGAGGTGTGCTGTACTGAACTAATTGTACCACTGAGTGCATTATACCACCTAAATAGTAAGGCGTGACACAAAGTGTATGTTACTGCATTAGAGTTCAGTACATGTGGTACTGATGCATGTTCTGGCTTCACTGCGGGGATAATGTTGTATAATACACACACTAACAATGTTGTACAACACACAAACTAACATAATAGTGCCTTACAACCACATTCTAGATGCTTATTTCTAAATGTTTTGTTGTTTGACTGTTGACACACAAGAACATTGTAATGTAGTACATCTGTTGCCCCAGTTCAGCAACCAGTAACTGTCTTGAATTTATATACCATTGGTGCAAACTGAAATAAATAATTTTTTGTCCACAGGCAGCTTTCATTCATATGCATAATCCAGTCTAAACATGAGCCTTTTAAACATTTTGATTTATATAAAATTCTGGATATCTGTCTTTCAGAGATGTGTGCCATAGTACATGTAAAAAAGAGTATTAGTAAACTAAAGTAGGGATGCAACATAGTATAATATTGTCATTTTATGGGTTTACATACATTTCTAGCTTACATTAATGTCAGAATGTTTGTTCTGAAGAAAAATGGAGAAAACTTTCAGAGAAGATGGCTTATTTACAGTGACGTTACTGCATGCTTTCTCAAAAAATCTATTGTAAGTAGAGGCAAGTGCATTCAACATAGTTTTATAAACATAAGTTTGAAGTAGAAAAATATATTGTTCATTCACAGATTGTAGTACATCTTGGGGAAATGAAAGGTTAACTCCTGTTATTTGTGGTCTGTAGCTCGGTCCTGGTAATTTTATCAGCAGGTTCCTATGTAGGTCATCGTACATGTCATTTCTGTTAGAATTCTCCTGGATGTTTTTATATTGGGAAATATCATACATGGCAAAGGCTTACAAACTTATATTTAAAACAAGTTCATTTTTTGTTTTGTTTGTAATGATCAAACATACAGACTGCAGATATACCTTTGTATGGTATTAATTTGTTGGCAGCCTCAGTTGTTTCAGCACATCCTAGTACATCCTAGTGCCATTGTAGTTTTTTACATAGTCCTCTGCATTTCCCACGTAATCATTTATCTGTAAAACATAAGACATTCACTGTTCAGAAATGGCCTCACTTAATGCTTTAACAAAATAGCAGTTTCATAGAAGAGGACTTTGAAGAACTACTTTAATTTCTACCTCAGTATGGGGTAGACAGTCCTTTAGTACAACATCTTTACAAAGATTATAGAACATGTTCCTTTTAAGGGCTTTCAAGCACATTTCTGGAACTAAAAATTGAATCTATTTGCTGAGAAATCATGTGAGTACCAGTGCAAAATTGTATGAATACTTTTTCATTTCTGGCTAAAAACTCATGTTGCCATTTAACAACTGTCATGCGATTTAAACAAACATTTATGCAGTTCATTAACCTCTTTAGAATATCTTGTTATAATGAAGCCCTGCACTCTTATGTCAAGAGATACTTCTTAATATGTTATTATAAGGAATATATACATGTGTAATTAATTTGAAAAAAAAACAACAGTACTTGCCATGATGAGTTATTTTCCAAAAATTGCAATCGGTGTTCCAGTCATCATTTCCTGCCTTGTAGAACACTGATGTAGTATGTAGAGCTCTGTGTCTTAATATAACTTGTGATGACTCCATTTGCTAATGTAATATTTGGATTGAATGGCCGTTTGAGTATGTTTTTATATCACAACTAGCTTCATGTCCGAGTGAAGAGGATATCTGATGAAAATTATTTATATTTCCACTTATTCATGTTTGAATACCTGCTCCCATGTTATTGTGACTGTAATAGTGTTATATATCTAGTTATTAACTTTTTTTTTTACATTCCAGCTTGTTTTTATATACTAAATTCCTTTGTGGCTGAAAGTAAGATATAATTATGGAAACCCTAGCCAGTAGCCAGTGGCAAAACTGAAAATACCCCCTTCATTTTAAGCACTTGAAATCATCGATTGTTGTAATTTGAAAGTGTTTATGGTTAGTAGTTTCCATTCTACTAAGAACAACTTCTAGTAGGAAGATAAGTTAAGCAGTGTGGTGCAGAAATCATGAGGAGGAGAAACCTCTTTGTTTCCTTACTCATCCTGGCACCGCATTAGTGATTAACACAAGTTCAAAGGTGATGTCCCTACATATCTCTACTGGATGCAGTTCCCCTAATGAATTGTTTTACTGAAGAGTTAGTTATCACTGACATCTGATTAACCATACAATTCCAACACCACACTAGACTTTCTCAATTAACAAGTTACCACAATCTTAGCCAAAGAAGATTTTGCTGGGAGGTAGCAGCCCTTTGCACCCCCTACCACATCTAGGAGCTGGGTTCGCACACTCCGAGTTTCTAAATATCCCAGCTTAGTCTGTTGAATGTTTTTCTGCATCAACCCCCATCAAGAGTAATGGTATTTTCTTACACTCTGCTTCTCTCTGAATCATCATTGTTCTGCTAATATTGTCAAATGTTTGCCTCCCCTCCACAAAACCCCATTGATCAATATCAATTAATTTTTGCAAAGCCTTTGCCATTCTTTTAACTATTATACACGCAAGTATTTTGTGATCATGGTTTAAAATTTAAATAGACTTGTATTAAGCTGTGTCTGATGGGTCTTTATCATCTTTGGGTATTTTAGCCACCACAGTTTTTTTTAGGCTGTTGGTGCTTCCCCACCTATCAAAATACTTTTAAACAAAATCTTTCCCGATCTTTATCACTTTCTTCCCTCCTAACTTGCTAACGTCCATGGCAATACCATTTAGTCATGGAGAATTTCCTGCAGATTGATTGTACGTCACTGTTTTTATCTGATCTCCTCCTGTCTTAACCGTTATTTTTTGAAGTTCATTTGCCTCTAACATTAGCATACTTAAGCCTTGCATAAATAATTCCATTTGTGCTTTTTCTTGGTTTCCACATTTATCTGCTTTACTGAAATTGTCATAAAATTTGAAAACTATCTGTAATATGTCGATAGGATTTTTGGTGATTTTTCAGATGTATTAGAAATTTGTCAACATCCTTTTGTACTTACTGGTAACTGGTCATTGTACTAAGTTTTTGTGCTCTGGAGTTATTATCAAAAACAGTTGCTTAAGAGTAATCTTTGTAAACTCATGCATGTTATCCATATACTCCCTTATTTTCTGTCTAGCACTCTGCAGATGTTCATCGTGTTACCCTGCTGCAGTCATCACACTTGGGTTATCCTGCCGTCAGGCATTCCCGCAGTCGGCCCGAATTCCAAAGTCTTGGTCTGGCGTCGGTTGCTGTCGCTTCTTCCCTGATGTCAGTGTGCCAGGGGTATATGAGAGGCATCTGACGCCATTTTCTTCAGTCTTTCTTGCCACGCGGTGCCCGAAGCAGAAGCAGTTCGCAAGTGCCAGTTGGCAGACACCTGAGATTTTCGAATCGAGTTTCAGTCCGAAGTCTTCAAAGCTAAGTATCCCATTGGGGAACCTTTTCTTGCCTCAGTCCGATGTCAGAAAAAGTTAACAATTGCATTTCTTGTGGGAAGCAAATACCTCATAAGGACTTTCATTCTTTCTGTATACCTTACCTAGGCCCAGACCATAACGTCACTGGTGGTCGGTTTTGTGCTAGGTTCAATAAGCGAACTATAAAGCGACGCTTTGATTTCGCACATCACTACTTCGGTAGGAAATTTAATTACACTATGCCATCGGAGCAACCGACTACCGGCGTGCATAAAAACCGCAAAGATAAAGATAGGCAGCCTAGATCCAAGCCAGACTCCGAGCCCTCTGCTGGGCCGGTCGCCGGTTCTCCGGTTTTCAGTGAGGCGCCTATACAGCCCCTGGCTACCACTGAATTGGATCACCAGACCACTTTGGATTCTCCAGCAGAGAGTTCTAGGCCGATGCAGCCATTTTATTTAGGCCCTACCGACAACATTGCAGTAGGAGAAGCCGGTGCTGTAGAAACACCTTCGGTTTCTGAAGGTGTCTTCAGACCGACTACTCTCACCATAAAATCTTATGCTAAGCTCAAGACTCCACTAAAACCAAAAAAGACTACTCTTCAGTCTCCAGGTCAAGGCCCTATGCCTAAGAAGCAGATTCTTAAAATGGCTGAAGATTTAATTTCCTTGATCAGGGGTTCCCAACCCCCCCCCCCCCAACAAAAGGTCTAGACAAGAGGAGGATTATGCCTCCTCTAATCAAGGCTCCTCTGAGGAACAGGACTACTCCTTTCCCCCTTATGAAGATTCTGATGCTGAAGACTCCATTCCCTCAGCTTCTCCCCCTGAAGATTATTCCTTTGGGGAAATCTTACTTACCATGAGGGAACATTTCCACTGAGAAGGTCAGGACTCCTCCGACTCAAAGAAAAGGCTCCGAGAGTTTCTTTTACTCCCCCAGCACAGACCGCTTGCTATCCCCCCAGTTTTAGACATTGTGGATGATGTTTTCTTAGAATCTAGTCTAAATCCAGATTCTCTACCTCCTGCTCCAGCCAAACCAGATAGATACTATAGAGTGCCTGACTCACACAAATTCCTATACAAAAGCCCTGTTGCTGATCCAGAGACAATCTCCCAGGGTCCCAAAGGGGCTAAAGCTTCTATAGCTAAAACTCCTGTACCCTCTGAAAGGGACTCCAGAGCACTAGATAGGTGGGGGAAGAAGGTTTACACCTCAGCTACTCTAGCTATGAGAGCACTAAATTGTCAATTTCACATGCTTAAATACCAGCAATTCCTAATGTCTCAAATAAAACAAAAGATGGGCATGCACCCTCAACAGTCTGAATTCAAGGAAATGCAGGATCTGTTGCATGCAGCTGAACACGTGGGCAAACATACTTTACAATGTGGTTTTGATGGCTTGGAAGCTTCCTCTAGAGCAGCTGTTACTGGGTCTGTTATACGTAGACATGCTTGGTTAAAGGAACTATCTCTACCTGATCATGTTAAAGCAAAGTTACTAGATGCACCCTTACAACAGGATGTCTTATTTGGGGTTAAAGCAGAGGAGGTTTTAAAGAAAATGGAGGATAAGGCAAAATCTATGCAGACGGTCAAAGATTTCTTACAGGTACAGCCCCCACACTTCAGCAGAAATTGGCCAACAAATAATTGGTCCTTTCCAGCTTCTGACAGACCACAGAGGGGTAAATACAGGCACCCAAGGGGCAGAGGACAAGCACAAATCCCTTACAAACCTCGCCAATGGGGCACTGCAACACAGAAGGGAGGAGAAGACAGGCCCCAAACTTATAGAAGGCAAACACAATGACTTAAGCCTCAAACTGCCAAGCAAAACACCCTTGGCAGCTCCCTTGGGAGGAAAATTAGCACTGTTTGCAGACAACTGGCACATCGTCACAAAGGACAAATGGGTCCTAGACATTATCTCACAAGGATACAGATTCCATTTCCACACCTTGCCAAGGATAAAAGGAATGCCAAACCTGCCACAAAATCAATGGGCAGAGGCACAAAAACATATTACAGCTCTCATGGACATGAGAGCCATTCAACTGGTACCTACAGAGGAGCAAGGCCAAGGATTTTACTCAAGGCTCTTTCTAGTCCCCAGAAAGGACAAAGCTTGGAGACACATTCTGGGCCTTTCAATTTTAAACACTACCTTGCAAGTACCCAAATTCAAGATGCTAACACTACAGCAGCTTCTTCCCATGTTGGGCAAGAAAGCTTGGCTAGTAATGTTGGACCTCAAGGAGGCATACCTGCATGTCCCTATCAGACAAAATTGCAGAAGATACCTCCATTTCATTGCAGGTTCAACCCATTACCAATTCTCTGCACTGCCCTTTGGCTTATCTACTGTGCCTAGGGTCTTCACAAAGTGCCTGGCACGAGTAATTGCATACTGCAGACAAAGAGGAATTCAAATATACCCATACCTGGATGACTGCCTCATCCAAGCAGAAAGGAAGGACATTCTCTTACAACACCTGGCTTTTGTAAAACATCTTCTAAGCTGCCTAGGGTACACAGTAAACGAAAAGAAATCAAAACTAGTGCCCTCACAAAATATGACATTGCTGGGTGCCAGCTTGAATACAAGGGTCTAGATGGCTTATCTGACGCCAGGCAAACAGCTACAATTAACTCAATACTTCAGAGCAATGGCAACAAAGACCCAACTCCCTGCAAGAAAAATTCTGCAGGCCTTGGGCTACATGGCATCTTGCATATTACTAATACCATTTGCAAAACTGCATATGAGGAATTTACAGTGGTACCTAAAAAGCGTATGGACTCAACACAGCCACAGCTTGGAAACAATGATACCGCTCATTCCCTGCCTTCAACAGGAGTTTCTATGGTGGTCACAGGCATGTCACCTCAACAAGGGTCAGCCTTTTACCTTACCCCCAGCCAGGCAAACTATGACAACAGATGCATCGGATTATGCCTGGGGGGCACACATGGCAGGACAGTGCGTTCAAGGCATATGGACTGCAGATCAAAGGAATCTGCACAGCAATCAAAAAGAAATGCTGGCTGTACAAAATGCTCTGACAGCCTTCAAGGACCTCTTACATCCAGGACAGCTTATCATTTATTTATTTATTTTATTTTATTTTACATTTGTTGACAGGGATAGTCCGACTGGATTCATGTCCATTTTCAGCGGAGGCCCGGGGAGAAAAGCTCCAAGGGTAAGCAGATACAGCATTACATAATGCCAGCATTACATATTACAAACAGACTATTTACAGAGATTACATAAGTAAGCAAGTTAAACAAGTTCCGCAGGTTACAGTTAGTCCTGAGCACAAGTCAGGATTAAATTAAATTACACACTAAACTGGTTAACAGATTTTTACACATTCGAGTTAGCCAGGCTTGATACATTGACATAGCCAGTTAAGTGACAAATGTTGTTTGAGTCTAGTTTTAAATTGACCTAAGGTGGAAAGTAAGGTAATATCAGCTGGAAGAGAGCTCCAGGATCTACTTACAGAGTTTGCAAAGAGATAATCACCGGCTGTATTATTAATTTTGCTAGTCTGAATTAGTGGTTTGTTAGAGGATCGAAGTGGTCTAGGATTGTTATAGGGGGTGATAATATTTTTAAGTCCAGGAGTATTGTCCGGATTATAGACCATAATCATAAGGACAGACAACACCACAGTAATGTGCTACATAAACAAGCAAGGGGGTACACACTCCTACCCTCTATCAATGACCTTGTGGAACACAGCACTGGTTTACCAAGTTCAATTACAAGCTCAATTCCTGTCAGGAAAAAAGAACACATTGGCAGACAACCTAAGCAGAAACATCATGGATCCCCACGAGTGGAAACTGGATCCACAAGTATTTGCAATGATAACTCAAAAATGGGGGCTCCCAGACATAGACCTGTTTGCCAGCCCCCAAAACTATCAACTAACAAAATTTTGCACAAGGACTTTTCATCATCAAGCTTGGAAAGTGGACGCACTCTCATTCAGTTGGAAAATGCTGACAGTATATGCCTTTCCTCCATTACCCCTTCTCACAAAGGTGTTGCTGAAAGTCAGGATGGAGAGACCCCGAATGATACTCATTGCCCCAGACTGGCCACGCCAGCACTGGTACCCACTACTAAGGAATATGGCACAGGGCCCACCATGGATTCTGCCACAAATTACCCATCTGCTCACACAGCAGGACAATCAGATTCTACACAGCCAGCTCAAAACCTTAAACTTGGTTGCATGGCAAATCACCTAAGCAACCAGCCAGCTCCTCTCTCACAAGCTGTTATGGATGTTATTCTGGAGGCCAGGAGGCCCAGCACCAGGAAAGCCTATTCAGACAAATGGAAAAGGTTTTGCGCCTGGAACCAAGCTAAAGGCCAAAATAACCTTCAGCCTGACATACCTCAGATTCTGCAATATTTAACTGAGATGTTACACAAAAGGCTTTCCTTTTCATCTATTAAAATCCACGCCTCAGCTATTTCAACTCACTACAGCATGGATCCTCCCTTATTTTCACATCCACTACTAAGGCAGTTTCTCAGAGGGGCCAAAAACATTAGGCCTCCCAGGAGAGCACCAACACCTACTTGGGACCTCAACTTTGTTCTGGAAAAACTTACACTACCTCCTTTTGAGCCAGCTTTCTCAGCTGATTTAAAGTTTATATCATGGAAGACTGCCCTGCTGCTAGCAATTACTTCAGCGAGAAGAGTTTCAGAGCTTCAGGCACTAATGGCAGTAGAGCCCTTCCTC